>NW_007731284.1:180616-186117 GCF_000696425.1 Galeopterus variegatus | reverse complement strand
ACTTCTTCAAACCATATTAGCACTGGTAGTGGTAGTGATAGTAACAGTCCTTGTAGTCATGCCTTAAATTTATTGAATCAATGTTACAAATGAGGCATTTTTCTAGGCACTTTACCTTGATTATTTTGCTTAATGCTTTCCACAAATTTGTGATATATTTTTCCTTTTTACAGATGATAAAACTTAGGCACAAGGGGTTAAATTTGACTTTGGACGGATAATATTAGGAGTATCCACTTGCTGAAAGCAGGTGTTCTTTCTCCAGCGTTCTACTTTTGTTTTGCTATCTTCGTTTATGTTAAACCATGTACTTATCTTTTTAAATTCTATTAGAATATTCTGTAATGATTGACAGTCAGTTCTTTTATTTGAGAGTTTAGAAATCTACTTTTTCCCACTCATTTCGGAAAGAAGTGAAACATTTTTCTATTCCTAATTACCAAACACTATGCTGTTTTCTGTGACTCTAAGAATGGCCCACAATAGTTTTAACTCTTAAAGGTACATTTGTCTAGGCTGTAATTCATCTGAATCTGAAGTTAGTTTGGAGCCTTCATATTATTTACTCACTTATCATGGGTTTAATTGCTTCTGAAATTGCTTTTTCTACTCTTTACAATTATGAAAATTTATTCTTTCAGAAACAATATCAGGTAATTCTCTTTTCATTCTGCCACTAATTATCTTTATTGCATCATCACAATAACAAGTAAATCTTTCCCATTGTTTGCCCTTTTGCCATGGATACTGATTTTAAAGAGTACTGTTCCACTGTCCTTAGACAATTCTGGCCCTTTATTTTTCTAACAGTGAACTCTAAACTTTCTGTGTCAGTCTTGGATTCTCTTTTGGCTAAGTGCATATCCTCAGATAAAGTTGTATTTTTAAATTTAATTCCAAGAATTCCTCAGTTTTTGTCTTGTTTTTTGTTTTGTGTGTGGTTTTTTGTTATTATTGTTTTTTAGTCTCCATCCTATTTATCACCCTTATGCTCTTTCTAAATGTATTGTTGGGCAACTATTTGTCAGAAGCTCCGGAGAACTTATATACTCTTACAGGTTTTCAACCATAGAATCCTACTTATCTATTCATGTTTTTAAAAGAAAGTCTGCTTTCCTACAGTGAAGGCCACATGCCCATAGATCCTTTACTAAGTTAATATAAATTCAAGATTCATAATTTTTTCTTATCACCAACTTTCTGATCTTTTCCAATCTACCAAGAAGTTTCTTGTTGTTGTTGTTGTTGTTGTTAGAAATTCAGACTGACAAGTTTTCATGCTGCTTACTCTATCTTAAGAAAGTAAATTGTCATCAAGGGCAAGTTAAAAAATATATGTACTTTTGCTTCTGCCAAAATAATATTTCTAATAATATTTAGAAGTTTCACATTAATATAAAGTACATATGCCATCTGTTGAAATTTTAAATTTTGTATATTGATTAGGAAATAATCATTTATATATATTATTTGGCCAAGGTTTTCTATATTACATTCTTTTAAATACCTTACTCCTGTTTCTTTTTTCTCTTATTCTAAGTATTTCCACCAAATGTTACTATGCAATATAGGGTTGATATTTTGTCATATATAGCCTTTGGGATTGCCATATTTTATTGGAACATGAAATTCCTCACATCATGCAATTCAACCCATGGATCTCTCTCACTAAATCATAGTGATAGTAGAGGATTACATTTGCCTCTTTATTTTATTATTATTTTTTTTAATGTATTGCATTGTTGCTACACTGTGGCTTGTAGACAGGAAAGTCTATAAGTAATTTCCCAGTCTTCTCTCCTATAATATATTCCTTTTAATCATTGGACTCCTTCATTGATTTTCTTTAAATATTATATTTTCATTCAGAGTGCTCCATTGTATAGTTGAATATAGGCAGTTTCTCAGCTCCAGAAATTTAAATTTTACAAAAATATTTTCAACATTAAGGTAGAATGAGAAACAGCCATTTAATGAGTAGGAAATGTATATATAACGATGTGAAAACACACTTACTATATGTAGTTGCATGAGGAAAAAACGGATCATTAAATAGTACACATTAGTTTTTAGAATGGATCAGGTTAAAAAAAACAAAACTTCCTCAAGAAAGATGGTACTCCTTCGTTGATTTTCTTTAAATATTATATTTTCATTCAGAGTGCTCCATTGTATAGTTGAATATAGGCAGTTTCTCAGCTCCAGAAATTTAAATTTTACAAAAATATTTTCAACATTAAGGTAGAATGAGAAACAGCCATTTAATGAGTAGGAAATGTATATATAACGATGTGAAAACACACTTACTATATGTAGTTGCATGAGGAAAAAACGGATCATTAAATAGTACACATTAGTTTTTAGAATGGATCAGGTTAAAAAAAACAAAACTTCCTCAAGAAAGATGGATAGAAGCAGGGGAGAAGTGTAATAATTGTAAGGAAACATGTGGACTACAAATTGCACTGGAAAGCTCCGAACCTCAATAGCATCTACCTCTCACTGAAAGGCTCTCTCCTCCACAGATAATAGAATTATTGACAGCATGATGCCATTTAGAAAATACAGTCATGCATTGCCTAAGGTACTGGCCAACAATGAAACACATATATGACAGTGGTCAGAACAATAGGTTATATCATATGACCTGTGTGTAGCCTAGGTTTGTGTAAATACACGCTGATGTGCGCACACCACCAACAAAATCACCTAATGATACATTTCTCAGAACATATCCTCATCATTAAACAACCACGGCTGTATAGGAAGAACATGGTTGGAATTTCTGTCGCAAAGGACAACTTGTAATGTGATCTCCTCATTTAATACTATTAACACCAACCTTGTTGAATGATAAGACACAGTTTAAGGCTGGTGAATTCCATGAATATCAGGTCATTGTCTCATTTCAGTGTCAGTGGAGTCTATCTCTTCCTTTGCAGAGCTAATTTCCCGACATTCCACTCTCTTGGGGGGTTGATTTTCCCCAGGAGGTCTCTACAACCAGTAGTGATTTTGACTGCTGATAGCATCTATTATAATCTGATCAAGAAATTGTTGAGCATCTAAGATTTGGTAAAGGTTTGATAAAGACTATGGAATTGGAGGCAGAAAAAAGTACAAGCTCACTTAGGTCTGAATCCCCTTACATGACTTTTTCTAGATCCATGTGAAACCTAAGAGACCCCATGGAGCTAATCCAGTCATAAGAAACTAGGGGGTTATTACAATTTCCTCTGGCATCTCACTATGCCAGTTTTTTTTTTTCATTTCCAACCTTCTATCTGAGGTGGTGTCCTGTTCAACATTGTGCTCATCAAAGGGAATTATTCCCAGTCTGTGTTTGGTAAAATAAAAACAAGCCTTAGTTTTCTAAAATTTCTTCATACATACCTGGTTCTTTCAGACAGCAACCTTCTTCTCATCACTCTCTTTATTTTTTTCACTCCCCGTCCATTGTGGGGAGTCAGTAAACACGTGTTTCCTCTGCCCTGTACTTGCTCTTTCCCTCATTCCAAGAAGGTGTCTTATTCCCTCCTTCTGCTGGATGGGCACACTTTTTACCTCACATACTATATCTTTTCTAGCTGTATGTCATGCCTTGTAGAGCAAATGATCCAGATAGAACATATACAAGAAATGCTAGAACAGGCTTCCTTTGGAGAAATTCAGAAAGTGATCAGAGAAGGTATCCAGCACCCATTTATTCTAGGGCTGCACACAGATGCCTAGCATGGTGGCATCAGATCCTAAAACAGAAACCCCAACCTCTGGATTTTCAACTAGCAAAGGCCAGGAAATAATAACAATGAGAGATGACAAAATTTTGCTTTAGCTCTGTCTTTCAATGCACTGTTTGTGATTGAATAAAGGTTGGTCAGGGCATTAGACTGTCCCTTGGCATAACCAGGGGGCTGGGATCCAATTGCTGAGTCATAACCAGGTTCCACTCAGCTGGACCAAAGCCAGTTCTTTTTCTGGGAGCCTAACTGACAGGGAGTCAGTTTTGGAGAAGTTAAATCTTACCTCTCAGTTTAGAGTAAAGCTAGATTAAAAGAGTGCAAAGAAAAATTACTGGTATTTAGAAAAGCCATTCTTGCCACAAAGCTTGTCTTTCAAGATAATTTTCTTATTACAGGTTTAGAAGCGTAAGCTTAGGCTAGTTCTAGTACCAACCATTCCCATGGGCCATGAGCTCTAGATTTATAAATACAACTAACTTATTAATATCTACAGAATATATGTCATAGGCATTTCAAGTTTAACATGTGTATAATAAAATTATTGATTCCTATTCACCATCTATGCCAATCTTGATTTACCTTAAGTCTTTTCTTTCCTAGTCATTAGGACCACAAATCACCATTTGAATTCAGTCTTAAATTATGAATCACTCTTAATTATTCTAATTATCTTGTTATACCTCACATGGAATCTACCAGTAGGTCCAGATGAACCTACATTTGTAGATATATGACAACTTCCCATCACTCCATTTGCATTTTCAAATTAATTAATTAATTTAATTAATTAATGTATAAATATTTCAAGGCAATGTCTTTTTTTTAAACGTCTTTTTGTTAACGACTCTAGTGATCTGCATTTTTCTTTCCTAAATATTTGGGGAGAAGGATTTCTTTATTCCTTGTTAATTTTGACAGAAATTTGACAATCATACTCCTCCTTTTGAAGACCAAATTTTTCTCTCTGGTGTACCCTTGCTTTCAATCTAAATAATATCTGGTCTTATTTTTATTATTCCTTCTTTTGTAGATTATTATATTTATTATTCTTCTAACTTTTTGAGTTGAAAAACTATTTCCTTAATTTTGCCCACTTCACCCCTAGTGTCACAATTTGTTTATAAATTTCCCCCTGAGAACTACCTTATCGCTAAGTTTTACTTCCATAGTTATTCAGTTTGACATATTTTGTAATGCTCATAATGCTATCTAATTTGACTAATGAGTTATTTTGAAGTATTTGATTTTTTCTTCTAGTTATTGATTTGAAAATTGAACTGAAGCCAGATATTTTGGAATGTATGCTACTAATTCACTGATAAATGTTGCACCTTGAATGATGGCCTAGTACATGGTCAATTTTTATAACTATTTTCTATGTCCTACAGAAAAACATACATTTATTTATTTGTAAGAACATACAAAATTCTGCATTCCTCATGTAACTGGTTTTATTCAAATATATTATATCCTTAGTATGTTTTTTTCTGCCAACTGTTCTATAAATTATCAAGAAATATTTGTTAAATTCCTCAGTATGATGGTAGCTTTTTTTCAGTGTACCTTGGATAATTCTGATCACTTTACTTATATATTTTAAATAAAAATTTTATTTAGAATAATTTAAAATTTATAAACAAATTTCAAAGATAGTACAGAGAGTTTCCATATACCCAACACTCACTATTACCTATTACTAACATCTCACATTAATATAGCACACTGGTCATAATTAATGAATCAATATTGATACATTAT
>NW_007731284.1:170760-179616 GCF_000696425.1 Galeopterus variegatus | reverse complement strand
AGAGTTATATTTCAATGTATGTATGATATGCAGTTACAAAAGCAGGGCACTTAGCAAAATCATCATAAAAACTTATAATTTCTTTGTGATGAGAACATTTAATATCATCTCTTTTAGCCATTTGAAATATACAATAAATTATTGTTTATTATAGATGGCCAGCACTACTGTACACCAGTAGAAATTATTTGTCCTATCTACTTGTGATTTTGTGTCCACTAACCAACCTCTAAGTATACTCCCTTCCTTCTCCCCTTCCCAGCCTCTAGTAACCACAATTCTATGCTCTATTTCTAAAACTTTATTTTAGCTTCCATATATGACTGAGAATATGCAGTATTTATCTTTCCATGTCTAACTTATTTCACTGGACATAATTTCTTCCAGGCTCATCCATGCTGCTGCAAATTACAGGATTTCATTCTTTTCCATGGTTGGGTATTATTCCATTGTGTATATACACCACATTTTATTTATCATTTCTTCTCTCTATGGACATCTAGGTTGATTCCATAACTTGAGTATTGTGAATAGTGCTGTAGTAAACATTAGTGTGCCAATATCTCTTCAGTATGTTAATTTCCTGTCTTTTGGATAAATACACAATAGTAGGAATAATGGATCATATAGTAGTTTCATTTTTAGTTTTTTGAGGAACGTCTATACAGTTTTCCATGATGGTTGAACTAATTTACATTTCTACCAACAATGTATAGAGTTCCCTTTTCTCTGCACCTTTGCCAGCATTTGTTATTTTTGTCTTTTTAACAATAGCCGGTCTAGTTGGGATAAGACAATATTTCATTGTGGTTTTGACTTGCATTTCCCTGATGATTAGTGATGTTGAGCAATTTTCCATGTACCTGGTGGCCATTTCTTTGTCTTCTTTTCAGAAATGTCTGTTCAGGTCATTTGCCCATTTTTTAATTGGATCATTTATTTTTTTGGTGTCAAGTTATTTAAGTTTCTTGTATGTTCTGAATATTACTTCCTTGTCAGATAAATAGATTACAAATATTTTCTTCCATTCTTCTGGTTGCCTCTTTGCTCTATTGGTTGTTTCCTTAGCTGTGCAGAAGCTTTTTAATTTGATGTAATCCCATTTTTCTATTATTGCTTTTGTTGCCTGTGCTTTAGAAGATTCTCCATTAAATTTTTGTCCAAACCAATGCCTTGGAGTGTTTCTTCTAAGCTTTCTTCTAGTAGTTTTATAATTTCAGGTCTTACATTTAAATCTTTAATCCATTTTGAATTGATTTTGGTAAATGGTGAGAGTTGGGGTCTAGTTTCATTCTTCTACAAATGGATATCCAGTTTTCCTTGCACCCTTTATTGAAGAGGCTGTCCTTTCCCCCATATATGTTCTTTGAACCTTTGTCAAAGATCATTTAGTGGTAGATACATGGATTTATTTCTGGGTTCTCTATTCTGTTCAGTTGGTCCATGTGTTGTTTTTATGCCAGTACCATGCTGTTTTGGTTACTATAGTTTTATACTATATTTTGAAGTCATGTAGTATAATGTCTCCATCTTTATTCTTTTTGCTCAGTATTGCTGGGGCACTCGGCAGCTGCTCAGCTGAAGTGGGTCACTTTGGACAAGGCTGCTATGGTTGTGGGCAAGCCCCTCTGCCCCCATGAGGGATGTTGGGTCACTCTGCAGCTTTTCACTTGGAATGGGCTACTCCACACATGGTTGCCAGGGTGGTGGGTAAGCCCCTGTGCCCCTACAAGAAATTCTGGCTAACTCTGCAGATCCTCAGTTGGAATGTGTCACTTTAGGCAAGGTCTCTGGGGACATGGAGGAGTCCCTACATCCTCAAGAGAGACACTGGGTCACTCTACAGCTCCTGAACTGGAGTAGGTCACCCCACACAAAGTCATTGGGGTTTTAGGTGGGACCCTAGGCTCCCAAGAGAGATACTAGGTCACTCTGCATCTCTCCAGCTGGGGTGCATGGCCCTGGATGGGCTCACTGGAACTGCAGAAGGGTCTCTATGCCCTCAAGAGAAGCATGTGTGTGCTCCACAGAGAACATGGCTCTGGTCAGGTATGCTCGAGCCATGGGGGAATTCAGTGCCCCTGGGAGAGGTGCATGGGCACTCTACTGAGGAAAGCAGGGCTGCTGGCAGTGGCAAACAGTCCCAGGTGCTCCACAGAGAACATGGCTCTGGTCAGGTATGCTCGAGCCATGGGGGAATTCAGTGCCCCTTGGAGAGGTGCATGGGCACTCTACTGAGGAAAGCAGGGCTGCTGGCAGTGGCAAACAGTCCCAATAGATCAGCTCTCTGGCTACAGAAAGAGTGCACACTGGTTCCCTCTGTCCTGGAGGTGGCCTCTGCACTTCTCTGGAGCACCTGTGTCCAGGGTTCAGGGGATTGCATGGGATTGGGTGCTGAAGTCCAGGTGTGATGAGGGGGCCTTACGGCTGTGGAGATGCCATGGCTATTGAGCCCCAAGGTAAAACGCACTTGGGTGTCAGCTCCAATCTCAAAATGGTGACATGCTGTGGCAGCCAGGGACCTGGGGGATGGGGTGCTTAGTGTGAACTTCTTATGTATATTAATGCAGTTGCATGGACTCCCAGAAGCTCCCCACACTGGGTTCATGACCTGCAAGGGTTGCACTGCTCTCTTGTAGCTTGGATTGCAGGCATTTGTGGCACATCTCTTCCTTACCTTTTTCCTACAAGCAGAAGTTCCTCTGGTTTCCTGCCACTCCTGGCTAGGGGATGGGGTAGTAGAGACCAGGTATCTTCTTTTGCTCTTCATGTGGCTATCCTGAGTTTCTGTGCTCACTAGTGTTTCTATTACTCCTTTTGATACTGGACAGCAGTACCAGGTTCTTGGTCAAACCATGAAGAAAAATCTGTCACAGAACCAAGAGGTGCCTTCATTGCAGCCAGCACCTGTAAAGTGAAAGTATATGCAGAATGAGCATCCTCTTGAGTAAGGAGTGTTTGGTGGGTTTTCATGGAGAGGGCTTTTAAGCTGTCTGAGAGCAGGACATTTTCTAATTAGGGGAAGGAGTATTCACTCAAGGGAGGAAGTTACAGTAACTTTTGTCTGGAAGGTCGTGTCATCATTTAGTTATGCACACTAGCAATCTTGAGGGCAAGGGTCATGGACAGGAGTCAGTTTTCTCTTAACTTTGCCCTCTTTGGTTTAGCGCCACAGGTGGAAGGTTATAGAGAGTCATTTGCAATCTTAGTTTGCATGCCTGTGCAAGTGTTGTGGACTTTTGTGGTTTTACTTCCCTGTTTAGAAAACCACAGGATCTGAGAAAGGGCAGGCTGATTGGTAGGGTAGCTAAACTGTTAGCTCATTATGGACTCATTAACTGCAAAACAAGGAGGTGGCTAAAGCTGACCCTGTCTGAATATTCATGAGTGGCCTTCCTGGGTCATATCCCTATTCTGTCCTGCCTCACTTTGATGTGCTCTAATGCTCTCCTTTATTCTCACCCAAGTGTAACTGTGTCGAATACTACTGTTTCATCCAACTTTCTGAGAGAGACAAGTGGTAGTCTTTTAGTCCACTGTCTTGCTCCTGTGCATACTTTATTCAAATTTCTTTAGTTTTTACCTGAGGTAATATTTCTATCCTAATACATCCCATCCAATGTACAAGATTGCATTGAGTCACCATGTCTCTTTAGGTTTTTCTTGACTGTGACAGTTTCTCAAGCTTTTCTTGTTTTTGAGGAGTTGTAAGACAGTTTAGAGGAGTACTGGTCAGGTATTTTATAGAATGTCATCAACTGCAATTTTCTAATTTTTTTTTTCTCATGTTTAGATTCAGGTTATGGGTATTTGGGAAGACTACAGAAGTAAAATGCCATTCTTGTCACAACGTATTGAGTGTACATGTGATCAATACAACTTGATATTGACATTGATCAACTGGCTGAAGCAGAACTTGTCAGCCTTCTCCATTGTAAAGTTTCTCTCTTTTCTCCCTTTCCATATATTCTCCTTGGAAGAAACTCAGATATGGAAGCCACACTTGATTGCTAGGGAGTTATGTCCCACCTTAGTGAGGGCATAGTATCAACATAAATTATTTAAAATGCCTCTGCATGTGAGATTTGTCTCTTTTCCCAATTTACTTCATAATTTACATATATAAGTTTGGTCTCATAAAAAATCATTTTATAATTGGAATTATAGTCCAATACTACTTTATTTATTTTTTCTCTCAGATTATTCCAGCTTTGACCATTGATTATTGGCCTCTTTCAGTTGGACCCATGTCCCTTTATCATATCCTTCTAAGTGTGGGTTTTTTTGTTTGTTTGTTTTGTTTTGTTTTGTTTTGTTTGGAGGGGGGAGAGTTGTCTGTTTGTTTGTTTGGCATTTTCTTACTTTCTAGCACTACAAGTTCATCTTATATATTTCTTGCTCTGTTCCTGCAATCAGACATTTCTGTAAAGATCCCTGGTTCCTTTAATTGGAGCATGATATTAAAAATCAAGGTTTGGGTGCCAGGTGTACTTGTTACTGGGATATAATTATTTCTAGGTTCCTCAGTGGACTGAGCAAGGAAATGTGTGTTTATATACTAAGCCACGTATGTATACATATCTACAAATATTTATGTGATAATCTGAATTTATATTCAGTTACGCAAGATAATCTAAATTTATATTCAGTTAAGCAAGAGTTTATACAGATATATTTGACTTTAATCCATTACCACATAGATCATTCTAGGCTTCTCCTCTTACTTGTCTATAACTTGTCACTCTATTTATAAAAATTCTGGTTTCCATCATTATCCATTTACTTAATTTTCAGTTCAAGGCTATGTGTATTTTGGTGTCAGAACTGTTAAACTTCACCCTTGTAGGAAACAACTTTATAAAACAGAATGTATGCTTCTGTACAATTCCTTTTGCTTTCATTCTTACAGCCATTTTCCAAGTTATAAAGGATACCATCTTTTCTGCTAACCCCTTCAGTGAGACTATTCCATACATTTGTAATACAATCAGACTGTTTTAACATTATGAATTTTATTGTAGTATCCTCCCTCTCTCTTAAATAATTTTCATTAATTTGAACAAATTAAGGTTTACTCTTTGTGCTGTGTGTTTTGATTTTGACAAATACATAATGTCATGTATCCACAATTATAGTATCATCCTGAATAGTTTCATTTCTCTGAAAAATCTCCTGTGCTTCATCTATTTAACTTCTCCTCCCTGAAACTCTGGCAACTGCTGATCTTTTTTACACTCTATAGATTTTCTTGTTCCAGAATATCACATGTTTGGGATCATACAATAGGTAGCTTTTACAGATTCTGTTTATTCACTTAGCAATATACATTATCTATTTAACTTCTCCTCCCTGAAACTCTGGCAACTGCTGATCTTTTTTACACTCTCTATAGACTTTCTTGTTCCAGAATATCACGTTTGGGATCATACAATAGGTAGCTTTTACAGATTCTGTTTATTCACTTAGCAATATACATTTAAGATTTATCTATATTTTTTCATGGCTCGATAGCTCTTTTTTTTTTTTTTTTAAAGATGACTGGTAAGGGGATCTTAACCCTTGACTTGGTGTTGTCAGCACCACGCTCAGCCAGTGAGCAACCGGCCATCTCTATATGGGATCCGAACCCAGGACCTTGGTGTTATCAGCCCCACACTCTCCCGAGTGAGCCACGGGCCGGCCCAATAACTCATTTTTTATCTGTGAATAATATTCAATTGTATACATGAGTCACAGTTTGTTTATTCAACTACTTATTACAGGACGTCTTTGATGCTTCCAGATCGTAGAGATTCTAAATAAATCTGCTATAAACATTTGTGGGCTAGCTGTGTGTGGATATAAATTTTCAAATCAATTGGTGTGATAGTTAATTTTAGGTGTCAACTTGACTAGATTAAGAAATATCTAGAGACTTTGTAAAGCATTATTTTTGGGTGTGTCTGTGAGGGTGTTTCCAGAGGAGACTAGCAGGTGAACCTTAGTGGACTGGGTAGAAAAGATCCATCCTCAATATGAGTAAGAACCATCCATTCTGCTGGGGGCTCGGAGAGAAGTAAAATGAAGGAAGAAGCCAATATCTCTGTCTATCTGCTGGAACTGGAATATGCTCTGTTCTCCCATTCATGGGCGTCAGAACTCCAAACTCTTCAACCCTTGAACACCAGGACTTAACACCAGCAGNGTGTTGTCAGCACCACGCTCAGCCAGTGAGCAACCGGCCATCTCTATATGGGATCCGAACCCAGGACCTTGGTGTTATCAGCCCCACACTCTCCCGAGTGAGCCACGGGCCGGCCCAATAGCTCATTTTTTATCTGTGAATAATATTCAATTGTATACATGTGTCACAGTTTGTTTATTCAACTACTTATTACAGGACGTCTTTGATGCTTCCAGATCATAGTGATTCTAAATAAATCTGCTATAAACATTTCTGGGCTAGCTGTGTGTGGATATAAGTTTTCAAATCAATTGGTGTGATAGTTAATTTTAGGTGTCAACTTGACTAGATTAAGAAATATCTAGAGACTTTGTAAAGCATTATTTTTGGGTGTGTCTGTGAGGGTGTTTCCAGAGGAGACTAGCAGGTGAACCTTAGTGGACTGGGTAGAAAAGATCCATCCTCAATATGAGTAAGCACCATCCATTCTGCTGGGGGCTTGGAGAGAAGTAAAATGAAGGAAGAAGCCAATGTCTCTGTCTATCTGCTGGAACTGGAATATGCTCTGTTCTCCTGTTCATGGGCGTCAGAACTCCAAACTCTTCAACCCTTGAACACCAGGACTTAACACCAGCAGCACCTCCAGGCTCTCAGTCCTTTAGCTTTAGACTGAGAATTGCACCACTGGTTTCCCTGGTTCTGAAGCTTTCCGACTTGAACTGAGCCACATCACTGGCATCTCAGGACCTTCATCTTGCAGAAGAACTATTGTGGGACTTTTCAGTCTTTATAATTGTGTGAGCTAATTTCCCTAATAAGTCCCCTCTCGCGTATTTATATACATATCCAATGGCTTCTGTCTCTTTGGAGAACCCTGACTAATACAGTTGGATACATATCTAGGATGTTGATGCTAGAGAACATTGTAAGACTTCCAAAGTGACTATACCATTTTTCACAGTCACCAGCATAAATGAGAATTCCTTTCATTCCACATTATTGCCAGCATTTGGCATTGTCATTTAAAAAAAAAAATAGCCAGACCAATAGTGTGTAGTACTTTATTATTTAATTATTATTGTTTAATGAGCAATTCACTAATGATACATGATTGTAATCATCTTTTTTTTGTGCTTATTTGCCATTCTGAATATGTTCCTATGTGAGGTGTCTGTTAAGACATTTTGCCCATTTTTAAATTGGTTGTTGCTTTTTACTGTTGAATTTAAAGATTTTCTTGTATGTTTTGATACAAGGCTTTCATTAGATATATGTTTTTGTAAATATTTTCTCTCATTTTGTGGTTTGTTTTTTCACTGAGTTTTCTTCACAGAAGAGAAATTTTTAAGTATAATATTCAAATTAATATTATTTTTCTTTAATGAATTGTGCTTTTCATGTTGTGTCTACAACTTTTCCCTACTTTTCCTCTAGAATTTTTACAGTTTTGCATTTTATATTTAGGTACAATCCATTCTGAGTTACTTTATTAAGCGGGTCATGTCTGTGTCTAGGTTTACTTTTGCATAGGGATGTCCAGTTGTTCAGATTCCTTGTTGAAAAGACTGTTCTTTCTTAATTGAATTGTCTTTGTTCTTTTATCAAGGATCAGTTGACTATTTTTGTAGTTCTATTTAAGGTCTCTCTATTCTGTTAAATTAATCTACATGTCTATCCTATCACCAGTACCATGCTCTCTTGTTTACTGCAGCTTTATAGTATATTTAGAAACTGGTTAGTGTGAATCCTCTAGCCACTTTCTTCTTTCTCCTCCTACTCCTCTTCTTTTCCTTCTTCAGTATCTCATTGATTATTTTAGATCATTTGCCTTTACATTTAAAATTTAAGACAAGTTTTTCCATACTTACAAACTGTTTTCTTAGAATTTTTATTTGAGATCTAAAAATTACTAAATCTATCACTGAATCTACAGATCATGTTGAGAAGAAGTGGCATCTTTATAATGTTGAGTCTTCCATTCTGTGTACATAAAGTATCTCTTCACTTATATAGATCCTGTATTTCTTTTATCAGTGTTTCATAGTTTTCCGTATATAAACCTTATACTTACATTGCCAGATATATACCAAAGTATTTGATTTTTGTGTGAATTATTGTAAAATATATTTTATTTTTTTTAAACACCAATTGTTCTTTGTTGGTATATAGTAAATCAATTGATTTTTGTATATTAACTTTGTATCTTGTGACATTGCTATACTTGTTTATTACTTCCAGGAGATCGTGTGTTAATCTATTGGAATTTTCTACATAGACAATCATGTCTCCTGAGAATAAAGAAAGCTCTGCTTCTTTACAACCTTTTGGCTTTTATTTATTTTTCTTGTCTAATTCACTATCTAGAACTTTCAGTATGATGTCAAATAAGAATGGCAAAGGAGGTTTTTTTTCCTTTTTTCCTATCTTATGAGAAGTGTCCAGTCCTTGAATATTAAGCATGACATTAGCTGTAGGTCTTTTGTAATGTTCTTTATCAGGTTACAGAAGTTTCCTATGATTCTTAGTTTGCTGTGAGTTTTTATTATTAATGAGTGTTAAATTTTATGGAATGCCCTTTCTTCATCAGTTGATATAATCATATAATTTTCTTCTGTAGCCTGTTGATGTTGTGGATTATACTGATTTTTAAATGTTGAACAAGGCTTGCATAGGTTAAATAAATCCCACTTAGT
>NW_007731284.1:165248-169798 GCF_000696425.1 Galeopterus variegatus | reverse complement strand
TCGGTGCACTGTAGCAGTGCGCCACCGGGCCAGCCCCAACATTTTGCCCATTTTTAAATTGGTTGTTGCTTTTTACTGTTGAATTTAAAGATTTTCTTGTACGTTTTGATACAAGGCTTTCATTAGATATATGTTTTTGTAAATATTTTCTCTCATTTTGTGGTTTGTTTTTTCACTGAGTTTTCTTCACAGAAGAGAAATTTTTAAGTATAATATTCAAATTAATATTATTTTTCTTTAATGAATTGTGCTTTTCATGTTGTGTCTACAACTTTTCCCTACTTTTCCTCTAGAATTTTTACAGTTTTGCATTTTATATTTAGGTACAATCCATTCTGAGTTACTTTATTAAGCGGGTCATGTCTGTGTCTAGGTTTACTTTTGCATAGGGATGTCCAGTTGTTCAGATTCCTTGTTGAAAAGACTGTTCTTTCTTAATTGAATTGTCTTTGTTCTTTTATCAAGGATCAGTTGACTATTTTTGTAGTTCTATTTAAGGTCTCTCTATTCTGTTAAATTAATCTACATGTCTATCCTATCACCAGTACCATGCTCTCTTGTTTACTGCAGCTTTATAGTATATTTAGAAACTGGTTAGTGTGAATCCTCTAGCCACTTTCTTCTTTCTCCTCCTACTCCTCTTCTTTTCCTTCTTCAGTATCTCATTGATTATTTTAGATCATTTGCCTTTACATTTAAAATTTAAGACAAGTTTTTCCATACTTACAAACTGTTTTCTTAGAATTTTTATTTGAGATCTAAAAATTACTAAATCTATCACTGAATCTACAGATCATGTTGAGAAGAAGTGGCATCTTTATAATGTTGAGTCTTCCATTCTGTGTACATAAAATATCTCTTCACTTATATAGATCCTGTATTTCTTTTATCAGTGTTTCATAGTTTTCCGTATATAAACCTTATACTTACATTGCCAGATATATACCAAAGTATTTGATTTTTGTGTGAATTATTGTAAAATATATTTTATTTTTTTTAAACACCAATTGTTCTTTGTTGGTATATAGTAAATCAATTGATTTTTGTATATTAACTTTGTATCTTGTGACATTGCTATACTTGTTTATTACTTCCAGGAGATCGTGTGTTAATCTATTGGAATTTTCTACATAGACAATCATGTCTCCTGAGAATAAAGAAAGCTCTGCTTCTTTACAACCTTTTGGCTTTTATTTATTTTTCTTGTCTAATTCACTATCTAGAACTTTCAGTATGATGTCAAATAAGAATGGCAAAGGAGGTTAACTTTCAGTATGATGTCAAATAAAAATGGCAAAGGAGGTATTTTTTCCTTTTTTCCTATCTTATGAGAAGTGTCCAGTCCTTGAATATTAAGCATGACATTAGCTGTAGGTCTTTTGTAATGTTCTTTATCAGGTTACAGAAGTTTCCTATGATTCTTAGTTTGCTGTGAGTTTTTATTATTAATGAGTGTTAAATTTTATGGAATGCCCTTTCTTCATCAGTTGATATAATCATATAATTTTCTTCTGTAGCCTGTTGATGTTGTGGATTATACTGATTTTTAAATGTTGAACAAGGCTTGCATAGGTTAAATAAATCCCACTTAGTTGTGTACAGTTCTTTACATTCCTTGTTGAATCCAATTTCCTTACACTTGAGAATTTTTGCATCTATATTAATTCATAAGAAATATTTATCTGTAGTTTTCCTTTTGAATAATGTCTTTATCTGGTTTTAGTATTAGGGTAATGCATAAAATGAGTTAGAAAGTGTTCTCTACTTCTATTTTCTGTAAGAGATTATACAGAATTGGTTTAATATCTTCCTTAATGTTTGATAAATTTACTGGGGTAATCATCTGGACATGGTGCTTTTTCAAAGATTATTAATTATTGATTAAATTTCTTTAATAGATGTAGTTCTATTCAGGTTATCTATTTTTTCTTATATAAATTTTGGTAATTTTGTCTTTAAAGGAATTGATCAATTTCATTTAAATTACCAAATTTGTGAGAATATAGTTGTTTGTAGGGTTTCTTTATTATACTTTAGTGTTTCTCTGATCATTAGTGATAAACTTCCTTCATTTCTTGTTTAAAATTTATTTTTAATAGACACATTATAATTGTACATTTTTATGCAGTACAGTGTGATGTTTCAATACATACATATAATGTGTAATAATCAAATTAAGGTAATTGGCATATTCGACATCTCAGATTTATCATTTTACTGTGGCGAGAACAATTTAAAATCCTCTGTTTTTGCTATTTTGAAATATACAATAATTGTTGTTAACTATATACACCCTACTGTGTAATGGAACACTAGATTTTTTTCCTTCTATTTAACTGTAATTTTGTACCTGCTAACCAACCTCTCTCCTCATCCTCCCCTTCCCCACACCCTTTCCAGTTTCTGGTAACCACTATTCTATTCTTTACTTCTATAATATCAACTTTTTCAGACTCTACAAATAAGTGAGATCATGTGGTATTTGTCTTTCTGTGCCTGTCTTATTTTACTTAGCATAATGACCACCAGCTTCATTCATGTTGCTGTAAATGACAGGATTTTATTCTTTTTCATGGCTAAATAGTATTCCATTGTGCAAATATACTATATTTCTTTATCCATTTATCTGTTGATGAGCACTGAAGTTTTTTCTATTTTTGGTTATTGTGAATAGTGCTGCAATCAGCATGAGTGTGCAGACATCTCTTCAACATACTGATTTTATTTCTTTCAAATATATACCCAGTAGTAGAATTTTTAGATCATATTGGAGTTCTATTGTTAGCTTTTTGAGGAACCTCAATACTGTTTTTCATAGTGGCTGTGCTAATTTACATTTCCGCCAGCAGTGTATACATGTTCTTTTTTCTCCACATCCTTGCCAGAATTTATTATCTCCATAGATGCAGAAAAAGGATTTTCTGGCTTTTATGTCACAGCCATCCCAGAAGGTGTGAAGTGGTATCTTATTGTGGGTTTGATTTGTATTTTCTGATGACTAATGATATAGAGCATCTTTTCATATGCTTATTGTCTATTTTATATTTTCTTTGGAGAAATGTCCATTGACATCTTTTGCACATTTTTAATTGGGTTATCCTTGTTGTTGAATTTTAGTTTTTTTATATATTCTAAGTATCAAAACCTTATAAAATACATAATTTGCAAATATTTTCTTTCATTCTATATGTTGTCTTTTATTTTCTATATAGCATCTATAAGTTTTTAATTATGATAAAGCTCAGTTTATCAATTCTTTCTTTTGGTGCTTGTGTTTTTGGAGTCATATTTAATAATCTATTGCCAAATTACAGATTTACCCATATGTTTCTTCTAAGAGCTTTACAGTTTTAGCTCTTATGATTTTAAGTCATTGATAAATTTTGAATTAATTTTTAATTAAGGTAGAGTTCCAACTTTATTCTTTTGCATGTGGAAATCACATCATTCCAGAACCATGTGTTGAAGAGAATTTTCTTTCCCTATTGAATGTACTTGGTACCCTTGTCAAGAGTTAATTGGTTATAGATATATGAGTTAATTTCTGGAACCTCAATTTAATTCCATTGGTCTATGTGTCTTTATGCCAGTACCACCTGGCCGTGATTACTGTAGCTTTGTTGTAAGTTTCAAAACCAGACAGTGGGTGTCCTCCAACTTTGTTCTTGTTTGCCAAGATGGTTTTGTCTATTTGGAATCCCTTGCAGTTCTATATGAATTTGAAGATCAGCTTTTTTATTTCTGTGAAAAAGGCTAGTGGAATTTTTTATAGAGATTACTTTAAATATGTAGACTGCTTTCAAAAGTATTGACATCTTAACAATATTACATCTTCCTACCCATGAACATGGGATGTCTTTCCATTTATTTAGGTCTTTTTAAAATTTCTTTCAGTAATATTTTGTAGTTTTTGGTGTACAAGTTTTTCAACTCTTTGATTAAATTTATTCCTAGGTATTTAATTCTTGTATATGCTATTATAAATGGAATTGTTTTCTTATTATTTTTTTAGGTTGTTCATTGTAGGTTTGTAAAAACATAACTGATATTTGTGTGTCGATTTTGTACCCTGCAACTTCACTGAATTTATTATCTCTAGTAGTTTTCTTGTGGATTCATCTAGATTTTTTTAATATAGAATCATGTTATCTATGGAATGAAAATATTTTTATCTTTTCCTATTCAATTTGATGCTTTTTATTTCTTTTCTTTTTCTTTTTTTAATTTTTTTTTTTTTTTTTTTACGTATTTGCTTTATCTAGAACTTCCAGTACATCAGTACAGTGCAATACTGATGTACTGCAGTAGTAAAAGGAAACATCTTTAATAGCAGTAGTAAAAGGAAACATCTTTGTCTTGTTTTCTTTGGGAAAATACTTTCAGTTTTTCACCATTGTGTATAATGTAAGTGTGGATTTTTCCACAATGTCCTTTATTATCTTCAGAAAAATTATCTTCTATTCCTAAACATCTCTATTGATTCTTATGAAGAATACTATGTCTCTTTACAAGAAATCATGATCTCAAGCACTTAAGCCTTGATGCAGAAA
>NW_007731284.1:163797-165048 GCF_000696425.1 Galeopterus variegatus | reverse complement strand
AGAATACTATGTCTCTTTACAAGAAATCATGATCTCAAGCACTTAAGCCTTGATGCAGAAAACATGTGGTTTCACATCATTAATGTAACTTGTGCTTTAGTTCTGTATTTCCACAAAAGTCTTGAGGAGGAGATTAAATGCTATGTGTATTCACTGATTTCTTCCGGTTGCCTACCTAGATTCCAAAAATAACAAAAAAACAGTTCAGCTGTTTATGGTGTTTCCTTTGATCCTTCTGCAAAAGCAGAAACGTGTTATAGCTCTTGTATTTTGATGTCTTGCAAGATTATTTCAACTACAATATAGTTAGCCATGCATATTTTAGACCTCCTCATTTGATTTTCTATGTCTCTCAACATCTCCTCCATTATTTATATTTTTATCTATCTGGGCTGCATTCTGAACTTATTCTCTTCCCAAATGAAGTCTGCTTGTCTTACCTGTATACAATTGGTTCTTCTATCACCTTTACTTAAAAACTATGCATTTTATTTTTACTTTTAGCATGATGCTTGTCTTATTGCACTTGTGTTTATTTATTTATCTCTATCACTACAACATGACTTTCTCAAGAGTGGCATAATGAATAACTTCATTATCTGTCCGTCATCCATTTGCCTCTTTTTAGCCTGGAAATGTACCTCTCCCCTAATTTAACCATTAGATGTCCATTGGATTGATTTCTGATTCCCAACAGCATAACTCAGCACTTTGATCAACATAAATTATTGAGGGATTAGCATATGCCCAAGCCCTGAGCAAATTAGTATATTACATTGCCTAACCACTTCGATCATTTAAAGCAGCAACTGGCAAACTTTATCTAAAGGACAACATAATAAATATTTTAGGCTTCTCAAAACATAAATGTCTCTGTTGCATATTCCTCTTGCTTTTTATTTCCAACCATTTAAAAATGTAAAAACCATTCTTAGCTTTCCCACAGAAAAACAGATCACTGTTATTTTACCCAACGGATATAGTTGGAGATTCTTGTAAGGAAAAACGNAAAATGAGAAAATTATGGCTATTTTTCCAGATGCTTAAATGATGTATCATAGACCACGAAATCTGAAAGAAAACACCTAGTTTAAAGCTCCCTTTTCACTGATTAAAAAAAACAAACTGTGAAGTTAAGCTTCTGTCTTTGCTTTCACTCACCCACCTACAGAATCAATATGTAGCATATGAGATTAGAACATATATGACCTACATAAAAGTTAAAACTTTAAAGTTAAAAGAAGAAATGAC
>NW_007731284.1:161214-162500 GCF_000696425.1 Galeopterus variegatus | reverse complement strand
AAAACAGATCACTGTTATTTTACCCAACGGATATAGTTGGAGATTCTTGTAAGGAAAAACGGCGTAAGCCATTGTCAGCAGATTTAGGAATTTTATTGCCAATTCTGTCTTTAAAACCCTTTGTTCTGCTGCTAGGAAAAAGAAAAACTTAACCTTTGAAAGCTATTGGAAGCTGTCTTAAAATTACAAAGGAAGCCAAACAAGGATGTAATAGTTAAATTCCAAAGAAGTGAGAGAGAAAAAGTTGGTCTGTGTTGAGTCATAGCATCAACTCTCACCATCAGTTAGTTCTATATACATACTCCAGAGTTTAAATGAGCCAATAATTTTCCTTTATTATTAAAAATTATATTTTGCTGAGTTTCCTGTTATTTTCAATCAAAATTATCTTAACTGGTAGAGGGATTAGTCTCAGTCCCTAGCACGTGCAATGGGAGGTATTCAACAAATGTTCTCTGTATACTTATGGGAAAATCTGAGTACTTATTCATTAATTCCCTTGGCAGTGAATGTTGTAAATGCCCTTCATGTATGTATTTTTTGGGGATAGGGTGGTCAAGAGAATTTCTTCAATGTGTTTTGGAACTGAAGCTGGCACAGTGGTACATGCTATGTCAAGACAGTTGAAGGTACAAGTAAGTCTAGTCAGAATCAAGGTTCAAATGGTAACAGGAACAAATTTAAATGCCAAATCTATGAAGACTGAAGCATGATCAAAATCAAGACCATGGAAACTTCTGTCAGAGTCAGGAACACTAGAATAAGATATACTATAATGAGGGCCATACAGTAAAGAATATTTTTCTGAAGTCTTGAGACATTTTCCTAAGAATCTTTCAAATAGGCCCATGGAGGTGAAGATGTTCCTAAATTTTTGAAGGTTTTTAAAATTTGTCTTTAAAGTTCTGTCTTCCTATAACTCATTGCTTTTATTTTTAAGACAATGTTATATCAAGTCACTTCAGCTCTTCTGTGTATTGCTTTGGCTGCAAATTCAGCATAAATTACTCTTCATTTGAGATTTTATTTTGAAGAATTTAAGTTGCAGTTAAAGTTCAGTAGTTTTTTCTATTTATATAATTTTATAAATCTTTAGTTCAGGGGCTCAGGTACACACGCAGTAGATCAAGTAGGTAGGGAAAAAGAGAATAAAAAATAGATTGTATTCCTACCCTTTAATTCCCCCAAACTTTCTTCCTAAACCTGAACAAAACACAAAGGTTCATTGCATATGTAATTACAAAAGTTTCCAGTGGAACCCAAAAAGCATTCCAAACAACAAATTT
>NW_007731284.1:151922-159469 GCF_000696425.1 Galeopterus variegatus | reverse complement strand
CTTTGATCAACATTTCTGTGGAATAGCACATTCTGATGCTACACTTATTGTTAAGGGGCACGGGGAATGGATTTCATTTTACTATGCCACTTATCAGCACAGCCTTGTCATTTTCATCTGCTACACATTTTGTTTGCTGTCCTGGAAATTTCATTCTAGTATTATCTCCCTGGCCTGTTGTCATAGGCCACTGGTCTAGCAGAAAACATACTATCAGTCTAAACAGACTATCAAAGAACAGATCACAAAAGGAAAAGATAATTGTCATAAGCACTTTCCTGAATTTCATTCCCAAAGTCTCTGGACTCAAAATATTTTCAGGGACCATCAGCCATACCTGTGTTGTAGAGCCTCACCATATCAGTGTCATAATCTAATCTACAGATGAAAGTATTTCCTCCTTGGAGACTTGATATATTCTATTTCTAATCTCTTTCTCTTCCTTGTCCCTTATCAATAAAAGAAGAGCTTGTCAAACTCATTAATTCTCTTCCATTTGAACTGAGAAATGTTATCAGTAGGAATGCTTTTCAAATTTTAAATGTTGATTTGTTCCTTTGGGGGAATAGGCTGTGAGGTAGTATTTAAGGTTTTAAATGCTTTCATATACATGCTCTCCTCATATTCTTGTGCATAAATTACATTGCTAATAACAGCAGAATGTAATCACAGTGAGTGGAATTTCCTAAAAGTGGTAAAAGAAACTCTTACTGTAAAGGTTTATTATAAATTATCTCAAACCTAATTTAGTTTTATATTCTAGTCAGTGTAGTATAAAAGAATACTTCATATTAGTCTTATCTGAAAAAAATGTTATGACAAAATACTCCACTTCTCTTGCTTCTGATTTTTTTTTTNAAAAAAAAAAAAACTACTGTAATTGATGGCATATTGCATAGTCTTTTTATTTTATTTCATGAGTAAAGTAGACTTTCTGCCATGGTGCTTTCTGCGCTAGTGATTTCTAAATGAAAGTTCCCCATCCATGTCCCCTACAAAAAGGGTGGACCCAATGTGAATGTCATGCACCTGCCACAATTTACTAGATTAGCCCTGATTTTCAGCCACAGAGATAGCAAACGTTAGAAAGAAGAACAAACTGATGTTGCCTGAAGGGGGGGAAAAAGAAAAAGAAAAGAAACAACTTTGATCAATTGATATCTCTCTCTGAAATCTGAATTGGAAAACATGGAGAGAATAAGGCAATTAAAAATGGTAACTATTGATGAAAAATCCTTAATAGAGAAATGCCAAAAAAGGGAGAAAAAACAAGAGTTACAAAATAAGAATAGGTGAGGCCTGGATGTTTAGCTTCAGAAATCAAACCAAAGGCTTCAGGTGGCAGTATGTACCCAGGGATCACTTGCTATTTCCCANGCCTGGGTTTCCTGAACTCTAAAGACCCTAATTTAAATACAAACCACCTGCATCTTTTTAAAGAAAAGAACATACTGAATATTAAAATTATAAAATAAATGTTTGTTGAAGTGTGGGTCTGAGACCATGTGTGTCAAAATCATGTGGCATGTTTCTTAGAAAGAGAGATTCCTGGGGCCGGCCCGGTGGCGCACTGCTACAGTGCGCCGCTTGGGAAGCGTGCGGGCGCTCCCCCCCAGGGCTCGGATCCCACATACAGACCGGCCGCTCACTGGCTGAGCGAGTAGTGGGGGCAACCGAGGGTTGTGATCCCGTTGCCGGTCCCGGTCCGGTACGGGCGCAACACTGAGGGTTGCGATCCGTTGCCGGTCATGAAAAAAGACAAAAAAAAAAAAGAAAGAGAGATTCCTGGAGAGTCATTCCTCAAACCTAATGACTTACAATCACCAGAGAAATAGTTCAGTAATCTACATGAGCAGCTTATCCATAGCGATTTTTATTTATTCTTATACTGGGCATTGTCCTTGTGACCCTCCAGATTCACTCAGCTCAGCTTTCTAATTTTAGCCTGGCCTCAATGATTGCAAAAGGGTTGGGATGTAAAGACTTTCCTAGTGGGCTGTAGGGAAAGGACTGTTGAGATTCAGAGAGATGGGAATACAGGAATGTGTTTCATTGCCATTTATCCAGATACCTCCTAAACAAATTTCCCTCTCCCATTGGAGAGGGGCCAAAGTAAACTCCTTTAGCCAAGTTACCAAGAAATGTGTAGGTGATGAGAGCATGGGCATTCTGGAAATGCTTTGTGGTGGCAAACTTCTGAGTAAGAAATGTCAGTGGGAGTGTCTGAAATTTAACTGGGTTTACACATTTCAATAAAAAATGTGATCCCAGAGTTTTAGAGAAAAGCGGTGGCTGTTCACTCTCAGGGGTGAGATAGATATACTTATTGAGGGATGGGCACTAATCAGAGTGTTTTTGCCTATAGCCATGGTGCTCAACTAGAGGTTTTGGCCCTGAGGGAACATTTGGCAATATCGGAAGACATTTCTGGTTGTTGAAATGGGGGTGGGGGTGGGAGTGTTCTACTGGCATCTAGTGACTAGAGGCCAATTGTGGTTGCTGAATGCCACAATAACAAAGAATTACCTGTCCTGAATGCCAATAGTGCCAAGGTTGAGAAACCCTGATCTAAAAGGATGCATAGCAATGACTATTTGTCATGGAGTACACAGAAATAAAACACACAGGCAGATCACTAAAGTTAATTTAACATACATAGGCAGAAAACTTCTAGATCTCATGGGCTGACACCTAACTTAGCGGCAAAATGAGAATTCATGGGCTTTTACCCCATTTTAAAATCTAAACTTTTTACAGATCCAGACACAGGTAGAGGCTTGTTCCTTTAAGGAAGAAATCTTCAGTGTTGTTATAGGTATAATCCTGACTCTTTCTCCCCAGCCTTTCCTAGAAGGACCTGTGACTTTTTCTAGGTACGATAAATATCCAGATACTCTGGCAGTCATTAGATACTGGCTTTAAATTGATGCAAATCCTTAAAGAAACAAAAAGACCATCATGGTCCACTGATCAGCATGAGGGCTTTATAGAAGTCAGAGGATATATATTCATGATCTAAATCTGCCTCATATTGGATATTGGGTCCAGTGGGACCAGGGGCTCATATTTTGTGTGTGTGTGTGTGTGTGTGTGTGTGTGTGTGTCTGTGTGTCTGTTTGTGTTTCCCCACTCTCATGAAATATAGCACAAAGAGATATAATTTGTAACTGGTAGAATCCCTGCATTTGTTCCCTGACCCATTGAGTAAGGACTATTATCAAAATCTGAGAGAAATGGAAGCACCTTCACCTTCTCTTTTACCCCCACCTCCTTGCCTAAATAATAAACCAAAGTGAACACTGGATACCAGAGTGCAAGGAGAAGAAGGAATCTGTATTCCAACCACTGCACTTGTCTCTGTGCTTCAAACTGAACGCTGTTCAGTTATGGTGTGCGTGCATCAAGTCCTTTACCTGTGTTAGCAAAAAGTTTTAACGTAAGATTAAAAAGAAACTTTCATTAGCATTTCCCCTCTTCTGCTGTGGTGAGTAGAAGTTGCTGTTGGAAAGAGATGAGAGAACTGTGAAGATAGGGGGAGGAGCAGACCAACATAGCCCTATCGGCAAAGCTGGGGTTCTAGGACTCTACAGAGATTGTTAGGAACTCTCTAAAGCCCAAGAATGTTCTGCTGTGGATTGAATGTCCTCCCAAAACTCACTGAAACTTGATCCTCATTGTAACAGTGTTGAGAGGTTCATGGAATAATGGGTTAGTGGTTTAGTGGTTTGTCACAGGAGTGGCACTTCTGGCTTTATAAGGAGAGCAAGTGAGCATGTTAAGGCACTCTTGCCATTTCTCATCACAAGATACTCTGGTCACAACAGAACCCTGTAGGGAGTTCCCACCAAGAAGTAGGCCCTCACCAGATGCTCCCTCTGGACCATGGACTTCCCAACCTCCAATACTGTAAAAAATAAATTTAATTTCTTTATAAATTACTCAGTTTTGAGTATTCTGTTATAAGCAACAGAAAACAGATTAATACATGTTCCATATTGAAGCAGGAGACATACAGAGAGAGTAGCATGAACTAGGCACAGAAAAATATTTAAGTAGGAAAAGGAAAGGACAGAGACAATGTATGAGCATCAAAATCAGCGGAGCTGAGTTGTCTTCTTCACCACACCCATGGGGTCAAGGTAAAGGTGTGAGCAAAGGCTTGAATCTTGAATTTAACCTTTAAGAGAAGACCAATAATTCAGACAGAGAAGGCTGCAAGCAAGTGAGACTTCACATGCAGTATGTGGACAAAAAGAAAACCTAAAACGCTTGTTCATTTTAAGCATGAGCAATATGTAGAAAAAAGTGCTGTGGTCTCTATGCAAATATACTGAAGGGAAAAGAAAGTGACAGTACACAAAACAGATAAACTGAGTATATTATGGAAGCAATTACAATCCCCCCAAAATAAGAATCGTCTCCAAAAAGTTTACGTGCTATAAAATAATTTATTAAAATGTGTTTGCAACTAAAATGCATTCAGAATTAAGTGAAAGGATATGAAATGAAGAATTAATAACCATGAAAGGGTTAAAACTCTATGTAACAAAATAGAAAAACAAAAAAATTAAAATTATAATGTTGGTTATGAAAAACAGTAAATTACTGAATACACATAACTCAAAAGCAAAGTAATAACGTTGAAGAAAGTTTTGAGGCAAATAGCATAACACCGTGGTAAAAGATTTAAAGTTATGAGAGAGAGAAGATAATTGATATATATAGTACAAAAGAGGAGATTTAATAAAGGTTTTCTGAATGTTTCTGAAGAGAAGAATCCAGCTAATTCTAGCTGAAAATGAATCTCAAGTTAAAATAGAAGATGATTTTCCTGAATTTAACAGAATAGAAATAGCAGATAACAAAATCCTTTTCAGATTGCTGAAAAATATTGAATCAGAATGATCAGCTTTGAGATATATCCTAGTTACATGATTCAATTTCAAAAAATATAAAGCCTTCTGTTATCTAGGCATAGAAATACAAGGGAGTACAAAAGTCAAGGTTACCTGAAACTTCTCCACAGCTACATTCATTGCATAAAGGTACCAGAGCAATGTCTACAAAGTGCTGAGGGAAAAGAAAGTATGATTCAAGCGTTCTGTATCCAGCAAGTTGTCAATAAAGTATAAAGTTAACAAGCACTCATTTTCAACTGTAAGAACCATCAAAGAATATAGCACCCAAAAGATCTGCAAAATACTCAGTGGAAATAAAATAAAATTAAAAATCCAGCCAAACCAGAAGCGTGAGTAAGAGAACCAGTGATCACAAGAATATAAAAAAGTACTTAGTAATTCTATAAATTTGAGGTGATTAAATGGTAGTATTCAGGGTTTCTGTACTGAAAACTGCTCAAGATGTCTTAAATTATTGAGCATATCACTAAAACTGAAACACTAAATATTTAAAAATGAGAGAGAGTGGTGAATTGATTTCTAATCCTCTCATTGTTTGCATTTGGCTCTGCAAGTGTATCCTGTGTTTTCTTGCGGACTTTAAGTAAGTTAAAAAATACATTTCCAAACAATTCAATTAAAAAATGGTCAAAAGACATGAACGGAAATTTCAACAAAGAGGAATTCAGATGTAAGTAAGCACATACAAAGATGCTCAACATCATATGCCATTATTAAGATGCAAAGTAAAACTACAATGAGTCTCACTCCATACCCATCAGAATGGCTAAAATGAAAAGAAAAAAAAAAGTTATAACATCAAATGCTGGTGAGGATATGGAGACCCTGGATCACTCATATTAATAAGGAGTTTGACTCCGTTTTTCTTTTTATGTTGACTGCTGATAGCTTTTAAGCCTCACCCTCCCTTTTCCCCCCTGCCTTACAACCGGGCAAGCAAATATAGCCTGAGTCTTCTTTCCTTTGGTGCTGAGAGATTTAAAACATGGAAGCCACTGCACAAGTAAGGGAACCTGCACTCTAGCCCCACTTCCTGATAACAATAAAAAACCCTGAGCCAGTCTCTTTTCCTTATTTCCTCTAACCATTTCAGAACTGATAGAGAGGCCTGCCCTTCTCTTCCTGGAAATCTCAATTACATAAGTAATAAGCATTAACACACCCTTTTGATGTGTGTATGCGGCATCATCAGTATCAACATCCAAATAAAAATTTGGGTGGGGGTTATGTCTGCCTTTACAGGATGACCACAACAACATCACACATTGCTGTTGGGACATAGCCATTCTGGAAAATAGTTTGGAAGTTTTTTTGTTTCCTTTTTTTCTTAAAACTAGAAAGGGACTTATCAAATGACTCACCAATTGCACCCTTGAGTTTTATCACAGAGAAATAAACATTTATTTTCACATACAGACTTGTATACTAATACATAGAAGATTTGTTCACAATAGCCAAAAAGTGGATACTACCCAAATAGTCTTCAATGGCTATGGTTAAGCAAACTGTGGTTATATCCATACCATGGAAATCTACTCCTCAATAAAAGGGAACAAACTATTTATACATGCAATAACTTGGATGAACCTCAAGGGAATTATATTGTGTGAAAAAAGACAACTTTAAATATATACATACTGTATTATTCCATTCATAACACGTTTGTGAAGTAACAATTACAGAAATAGAGAAACCATTACTGATTACTAGGGATTACAGATGGGAGAACAGTATAGTTATAAAAAGGTAGCATAAGAAAACCTTGTGGGATTAACAATCAAAATTATGAATTTGATTTTGCAAGAGTGCAAAATTATGAATTTTGATTGTGCTGATAGTTACACAAAACTACACATGTAATAAAACTGGACAAACTACACACACATGAGTTCATGTATAACTAGTGAAATCTGAATAAGCTCTGTGGATTCCACCAATGCTAATTTCCTGTTGATTTTTGTATTTTACTATAGTTATGCAAATTGTTGACAAAGGGGAAGGCTAGATGAAGGGTACAAAGGACCTCCCTATACATTTTTTGCAGTATCCTGTGAATCCATACTTATTTCAAAACAAGCTTTTTTTTTTTCCGTTCAATTTTTATGTCAATATACAATGTATATGATTATTATGGCCCATCACCGAATCCTCCCTCCCTCCTCCCTCTCTCCCCTCCCCCCCAAGAATGTCCTTTCCATTTGCTTGTTGTAACAACTTCAAAAAAAAAAAATGTATAGTTGTTATATCTTCTCCCCCCCCAGTTTTTTTTGTGTGTGTATGTGGGTGAATTAATTTGTTTATTTTTTAGCTCCCACCAATGAGTGAGAACATGTGGTATTTCTTTTTCTCTGCCTGACTCATTTCACTCAATATTATTCTCTCAAGGTCCATCCATGTTGTTGCAAATGGCAGTATTTCATTCGTTTTTATAGCTGAGTAATATTCCATTGTGTATATATACCACATTTTCCGTATCCACTCATCCGATGATGGACATTTGGGCTGATTCCAACTCTTGGCTATTGTAAAGAGTGCTGCAATGAACATTGGGGTACAGGTATACCTTCGACTTGATGATTTCCATTCCTTTGGATATATTCCCAGCAGTGGGATAGCTGGGTCATATGG
>NW_007731284.1:147782-150970 GCF_000696425.1 Galeopterus variegatus | reverse complement strand
GGCAACCAAAGGAAAAATAAACAAATGGGACTATATCAAACTAAAAAGCTTCTGCACAGCAAAAGAAACAATTAACAGAGCTAAAAGACAACCAACAGAGTGGGAGAAAATATTTGCAAAATATACATCTGACAAAGGACTAATATCCAGAATATATAAGGAACTCATACAACTTTACAAGAAAAAAACAAGCAACCCTATTAAAAAATGGGCATACTTATTTCAAAACAAGCTTAAAAAATTTGGAAGAATTTTCATAAGCAGGACCCAAACAGGAGGGCTGGAGGATATACAAACAGAACCCCAGTAACTTTACCTCCCAGAAAGAGAACACTAACCTTTCTAAGATAAAGGGTGCCTATGAAATATAAAGTCTAATTCTTTGTTTCCAATAGTGGAAGTTAGGATACCTAGCTCAAAAGCTGGAGTTCTCCTGGACCTGATGTGGTTTTGAGGAGAGGAAACAGCTCAATCAGAAAACTCATAAAAAAAAAAAGTATTTTCTACAAACAGTCTGTCCATGGAGTAGAAATTCACTCTGCACTGTCAATAATCCTATAGCTACATTAGCTAGTAAGAGATAAAAACTAACTAAGTTCACATACAAAACTCCGGATCATCCTACTGGTCTGAAACAAGGCTGTCTGTACTCTCCCTAATAAGAACCTTCTGCAAACAGCTTCTTCTTAACACCAACAAAAATAAACAAAACAAAAATTTACCTACTTCAGTAATAAGTAGTCAAAAAGAATACAACTAGGATCCATAAAACTTTAGAATAAGGGAGAAAATTGTGGGAAAATAGCATAAGTGATTCATTTTCAAGAATGGCCTATCAAGGGTTGCTTGACTAACTTGTGTTGCGATAATCCCTGGAAGTGCACTTTCCCTAGGGTCACTTCTCAAGATGGTGGCTGGTAGCCTTGTTCTTCTTACTTCCTGGTTCTTCTTCCTCCTCAGGACTCCTGGCAGATCTTTTTCACAGGCTTATTCTGAGCCCACCTCTTTCTGCAAGAGGAAAGGGGACAATAAATGCCTCATAAGGAAGTAATAAAACTTAGGCGGTGTTGGGGAAGATTGTACACCCCATAGTACTCAGCCAGTGAAGAACTGGGGGAGGGACTTGTGCACTAGGGAACAAATTGCTCAATGTAACTGTTTCTGGTGCGCCTGCCCAACAGACACCTGATCTTGCAAGACTGTCATTAAGGTCTAGCTTTGCCATACTGCTTGTCTCCGTGTCTATCCTTTGGCATTGGACGAGTGAGGGCATTTCTCACAAAAATAAAACAGGAATAGCAGATGATCAATGAAGAAATCTCACATGAAAAACTAGTAAGCCTGTATATATTTTCATATGTTGTTATAAATTTTGATATTATGTTGATGATGCATGGTTAACTATATTATTTTATCTATGCCTATAATTATTCTCTAGCCAATTTGTTTTCCTGATGGGCTGAAGTTTAATTCTCCAATATAGACTAATAGACAATCAATTTCAGTCTTTAATATGTTGTGATTTTTTAAATGTTTAGAATACGAGTCACAGTGTCAGGCTATCTGATACTAAATTTATCCTGACTCCAGAGTTTTGTGCCTTAGGCATATTTCTTAATCTCTCATTGCATCCACTGCTATTACATAGAAATATCCATTCCCCACTTTTTGCTAATATAATGCTGATTTTGATTTTGATTAAAGCAGCAACATGCCCAACTTAAAACTCCCCCAGCCTCTCTTGAAGGTTAGGGTAATATGTAATGCAGTTATACCCATTTAGATCCAGGCAGAAGTCAGCAAGGTGATTTCTAGAAAATGTTTGCTTTCTTAATAGAGGTTTAGCCTCTACCTCTTCTTTATATCTCTCTCTGCCCATGTTGTCGGTCTTATGCCTGAGGGAGGTGCAAAATACTGCTATTATGAATGCTAAGAATGGTGGAGGAAAAAGATAAAAGGGGGCTGGGTCCTTGAGCACTGCCTCAAGCCACAGCATGAACCCCTGAACTGCTTGCTTCCAGACCACTTGTATTGTGAGAAAAATCAACATTCAAAATTACTGCAGTGGTGTCACTGTTATGTGGAGCCAAATGCATTTTTCTAAAGCTCAGTTTCTCATCTGTAAAATGAGAACGACAAATTACATATTTCAAAGGTTTATTTTGAAAATTAAATGATTGTACTTTTAAGCCACTATTATTTCTATTCTTTGTTACTAGCAGCAAAAGTTTATTTTAGCTATTAAATAAGATATGTTTAGTTTTCTTTACTGTATCCCCCCATACCTAGCATAAAACATAGTAGGCATTAAATATGTAGATATGCAAACCCATACCTTTCAGTGAATTAATAGGGTTCACCCTGAAACAAATCAAAATACCAATGAAGAATTGTGTTTACAAAATGTTGGCTTTTTTATACACCTTTTAGTAATATCTGATGAAGATATGCATTATGATATGAAGTTAATACCAGTTTATTGAATTAATATTTTCTTCATATAAGCATTCTTATTTCTTTAATATTAAACTAGTCCTACAATGTTGATGAGCTTGGAGAAAATTATGTCAACTGAAATAAGCAGTGCAGAAAGAGAAATACTGCATGTCCTCATAAGTAGGAGAAGGAAGGAAGGAAGGAAGGAAGGAAGGAAGGAAAGAAGGAAGGAAGGACATTTGTTTGAGGTGTTGGCATCAAGGAAGCAAAAATTATATGGGCAAAGAAAGTGCATTCCCAAAATGTGTAGGTTCCTATGAAATATTGTAGAGAGTTAAAACATTTCATGATATATTTAAAAAATGGGTTTAGACTTATCCTTTATTTTACTTTATCTTCTAATAGTCAAGTGGTAATAATCTATCACCTTAGTTAAATATTTGAAACTAAGTACATTTTTCTGTTTTTCATTTTCATGTTAGTTATAACAAAATTCTCATTAGCATTCATATGATTCTGTTTATGTTTGGTTTACCCAAAAGATACACAATGAAATGAAATCTTTAAACAAATTACCCATATGCCAACTAATTCTGTAAACAATGAATATTTCACAGACATTTAGATAGCTTGACGGTACTAAATTTGTGTCTATCAAGGAGTGGTGATAGAGTAATAAAATGGCACCTCTTCTTCTCTTTTGGAATATGAGCAACATCATACTACTCATCACAGCTACTTTTAACAGAGGA
>NW_007731284.1:143476-147203 GCF_000696425.1 Galeopterus variegatus | reverse complement strand
ATTACCCATATGCCAACTAATTCTGTAAACAATGAATATTTCACAGACATTTAGATAGCTTCACGGTACTAAATTTGTGTCTATCAAGGAGTGGTGATAGAGTAATAAAATGGCACCTCTTCTCTTTTGGAATATGAGCAACATCATACTACTCATCACAGCTACTTTTAACAGAGGAGAATGCCCCACGTCGAGGTAGGCAAAGCTCTTTGTCAGGTGAAAGGAGAACACCAGAGTCTTGAGTTCTGAGACTGAAAGTTGTCCACTGAGGCGCCCACTCTCTACTTGAGTAGTGGCGAGGCGTCCCCAGTGAGAAGAAGATCAGTGCTCAGCCTCCCAGTGAGCACGCGTCACTGTACTCACTGAGATCCCTGAACTGGGTCGTTATGTTATTGACTGACCTTCAAGTTGAATAATAACATTAGGCTAACACTAGAAAAAGATTTCCATGATTAAAAAGATGTGGATACAAACTTGACAGAATTCTTAGCTTCTAGGTTTGTTTTTTCCCTATTTGAAAAAAGTGAAGAAAATGTATCTGAATTTACTTATTAACAGAGTGTGATTTCAATAGTCCATTATATATCCACAGTATTTCAAATGATACATTAAAGAGCCTTTCACATTGTCTCATAATTCTCTTGGCAGCAAAAATCCACCAAAAGAAAACCAACAAATTAAATGAGAAGCTCTTATAATATTGACAATAGAAAATTATAAAGGGTTGATATCAATAGCTAATAGGATATGATGACGCATGCTTATTAATGCACTGTATTTATTCATATGTACAAAGTGTCCATGCTTTCAAGAGCAATAAAAATGGAAATAAGTTCTTAGTAGTTTGCAAAGTGTTCTTATTGAGGGAGGTGTCTAAGAAAACAAAAAAACCTGGAAGATAAATATTTGTATAATTTACATATATACATATTGACTTTTCTTGTAATCCAGGAGGGCATGAGAACCCTCTTAAATAAATTATATAAATATTTCCAGGATCTATGTACTTGTTACCAGTTCATAGATATTCTTCTTACATTCTTACTTTTTCCCCTTGAGCTAACTTACATTTATAAACAAATGCTACAAAACAAATGCCTGCAAATGGAGCAAGAATGGTTGCATGATGACCAGTTTGGGGGTCATTAATATTATTCTTATTCGTGGTCATGCTAATTGTCCACTATTGCTGTCACTGTTCTGCTGTCCGCCCCGCCCCATTTCGGTCTTCCACCGGTGCACTGGCAGACACCATTTGATGAGTATTAAAGGTGCATTGATACCAGTCTTGCTCATATTTGTTCATTTACTAACATGCTTTTCGTCTTTTTCAAATATTAATTGGAAAATAGTTCAAAGGAAAAAAATGCGTTTCTTTAAGAAAGGCTGTGAAAGAACAAAAGAGAATTATCAAAGCAAATTGCTTTTGATACACTTTCATAAGTGATTAATCTGGAATATTTCTTTTTATGTCAAATGTGTATAATAATGAGTTCTCATTTCCTTTACTCTTTCTTTACATAGCATGCATTTAATTTTGGATCAACTAGTTAGGAACAGGAGGCAGCTGGTTAGGCAAATTTATGTAAATCCTGGAAGACTTTCTCCATCCATGCTTCAGAGGAATACTGTATATCTNAAATTTATGTAAATCCTGGAAGACTTTCTCCATCCATGCTTCAGAGGAATACTGTATATCTCCTAATTTTCCTTTTTCACTGCAAAAACTCATGTGGGTATTTCCTCTCCATTTACCTTCGTATCCTAGAAAAGATGTTAAAATGCTTTAAAGAATTAAGATTATTATAAAAACTGTGTTTTACTGTTATTTTGGCAAGCCAGGGAGTCATGGCCATAGTGATATGGTGGCTTATTGAGTAAATCCTTTTTTGCTTATGAATCCAGAGAAAATACTCAAAAAAATAAAGCAAAGCCAAAAAACAAAGATCTGCAAGAAAATGTGCCTTGTATGTCAGAATATTAACTGTTTGATCTATGTGTTGAATTTTATAAGCCTCCAGTGAATGGGAAATCTTATTCATTTACATATTATTTCCTAGGACGACACTAGCACTGTGTTTTTGTCACAGTCTTACTCATGAAGCCAATATTTTCAGTATCTCTTACGACAATATAATATAATGTAAGTTATAATTATTATTATCAATAACTAATATCTGTTGGTAACTTATTATTTGCTAAGCAATTTCCATATGTAACAAGCATTAATATAAAAGTTTTGGCTAGAACTCTAGAAATGTACATATTACTTTCCACATCATGGTCTGTACCAGACTAAGCTAAGAATGTAAAACATTTACCCTCAAAAACTTGTATGATGACTCTTAACCCCTCGTCCACATAAGTTTGAGGAAGTGGTAAGTAGGAGGAAAATTTGTGCCAGATTTTTGGAGTTAATGTGCTGTGGTTCCCAGTAATATGTATCTCCAAATTGGAAGAATAGGTTTTGCTCGGAGCTCATTCAAGCCTGTGAGAGGGGCTTCAGCCTGACTTCTGTTGCTTACTGCTGGGGCACAGAGTAGCCTGATATTTGACTCCTGCCTGGAAATTTACAGTCAAGAGGAAAACTGGCTCAATGCTGATGGACCAGACTGGACACCGATGGCTTACTCTGGAGCTTGTCAGGGCAAACAATGCCTGAGTATTTCACAGGAAACACATGAGAACCATAAATCAGTTAGATACTGTTGGGAGGGGGGTGTCACTGCATTTTCTATCCAAGGAATTAGGCAGAAAGTCAGCTGCCCTTCAGTCCTAAAGACCTTAGAAACAGCACCTCAGAGTCAGGGAGAAGGTGAGCATGAAAGAAACACGGGGCTAACCATGTCCCTTTCTCTTCTCAGGTGCCCATGCATAGCTGACTCAAGCAAGAAGAGGAGCAAAGATTTACCTTTAAATCCAGCTCAGAACATTGTATTTTGTGAGTGAAAGTGATAGTGAGATAACTTATTGTATAAAAACTAGGGTTCTCAACTTTAACTGCACATTAGAATCACCATGGGAAATTTTAAAATACACATACACATAGGCACATCACCTAGAAAATCTGATTTAATTGTTTTATTGACCGGCCTTGATATCAGTGTTATTAAGAGTTCCTTGTGTGATTTTAGTTTTACAGCCAGTGTTGAGAACCACTAAAGAAAAAGCAGAGGGAAGACATTTCAGCCTGGGCAGGCTTACTTGGCCTGTCCTCTGTAACCTGGACTCTGGGTTCTCACTCCCACACCATAGGGTCTGGATGTTCCCAGGGACTCACCCCCGGGCTACACACAGTGTGGGGCTCATGTACTATGCCCTCAAGGTTTGGAGCGACATCATGTGGCTGAACTTCCACAAGGTGGTGGGCAATGGCCCTGACATCCAGATCTACTTCTCAAAGGCCAACCACAATGATGGCTACCCCTTCAATGGCCCGGGCAGCACAGTGGCCCATGACTTCTTCCCTGGCGACCACCACACCTCAGGGTACACCTACCTTGATGATGATGAGGCTTGGACCTTCTGCTCCTCAGGTATGTCTGGGGTGGACACTGAACCTGTGGGGATCCCATGGGCCTGAACAGCCTCTGTAGACCTTGTAGAACACAGGGGGCACCTGAAGACCCCAAGATGTGAGGAACAACTATACCCACACTGTAAGATCAGGAAACAGTCATGCCCCTGCATACCAATCCCAAACCCCCAGCTTTAAACAGTGCACATC
>NW_007731284.1:140888-142428 GCF_000696425.1 Galeopterus variegatus | reverse complement strand
AGAGGACCTGTGGGTTCTCCATGATGATGGGAGGTCAGGTCCATCCTCTGGGGTTTGGGGGTCGATATCCCAAGTGTTAGGGCATTGGAGTCCAGTCAATACTGTGGACATTGTTTAATGTGGGGGCCAGGTGGTCTGCAAAGCCTATGATATTTACACGTCCTTGTATAGAGAAGATGGCCAGCCCCCACTATGAGTGACACAGGGATCCCCAAGACCCAAGAAGCCCCTGCAGACCCTGTAGAGCCTCTGAAGGAATGAGCAGCCCTGAGGAACCCTGAGGAGTACATCCGATCAGAACCAGACCCTTCACAGAAGCAGAATGCTGGTCCCCCACACACCCCCATGAGCTAACAGCCTGTGCACACCCCGGCCCTGCCACTGTGTGGGGGCTGCCAATCCCTTCTCTATGAGGACAGTCCCCCTGCCTCAGATCCTATGGCTCCCATGTCCCCAGATGCCCACAGGATGGACCTGTTAGCAGTGGCTGTCCATGAGTTCAGCCAAGCCATGGAGCTGAGCCACAATGTTGTGCAAACACCACCTCTATCTAGCTCCAGAACTTTTTCATCACCTCACTGCCACCACTGGAGACCCCATCCGCATTAGCATCGCTCCCCAGCCCCCTCCCTAGCCCCTGGCCACCACTAATTCACTTTCTGTTTCTAAGGATTTGCTTATTCAGGACATTTCATATAAATAAAATGAAAGAAGGGGGGGGTGGAAGGAAGGAATGAACGAATGAATGGGGGAGGGAAGGAAGAAAGAAAGAATGAAAGAGGAAGAAAGAAAAAAGAGAATGGGTGAGCATAATAATGGGGCCTGTTGAAAATTTTATCAAAGGAGGCAGAAGTTCTGGACCCCAGTGAATGAACTTAATATTTCAGTGTGAGACAAAAATGAGGTGCTTTATGAATATATCACGAGGATTGTTCTTGCTCAGCATATTAGCTGCACATTTATTATCCCATATTATTCTCTCATCAACACCATAAGAAGTGATTGATAGCCCCATTGAGGTCACACAGAGAGGAAATATGTCTATACACAGGCCTGTGCTCTTTTCACCCAAGCTTTGCTACATGCCAGTATAAAAGGAAACAGGAATAGTATATGAATTCACAGAAAGAAATTTGAGAATAGGTAAAACAATAAATCTAAGAAATATGAAGATTAAGCTTTTGATCTTTGTCTTCTTGCCCAGAGGTGTGGCTTCCTCTCCATAAACTTATCTATTACAATGCCCCATGTCAGGATCTCATTTATGTGTACCAATTCTCAGCGTCATAATTCCACTCAGCCTTCTACCCCTAATGTTACTCCTTTCTTAACATATGACTTGGGTTAGGGAAATACCTTTAGTAATACAGTTAACATCTTATCCTTACCTTCTAAAAAATCTGGATCAAAGAACATCCAGGAGTTCAGACTAACAGTTTACACTTGCATTTATCATGAAATCTTTAAATACAAGTACATTTCTGTCAATTTAAACTTATAGCAAAGAGCTACTGTGACCAATGTTCACAGGCATGATCTC
>NW_007731284.1:134816-140350 GCF_000696425.1 Galeopterus variegatus | reverse complement strand
GTTTACACTTGCATTTATCATGAAATCTTTAAATACAAGTACATTTCTGTCAATTTAAACTAATAGCAAAGAGCTACTGTGACCAATGTTCACAGGCATGATCTCTTTCTCAAAATTTTACTTACTAAATGATGTCACATTTACAATTTTTTTGTATTATGAGAATTATTATAGCAAAGAGCTACTGTGACCAATGTTCACAGGCATGATCTCTCTCAAAATTTTACTTACTAAATGATGTCACATTTACAATTTTTTTGTATTATGAGAATTATTGTAATTAAATAAAAAGTAAACTTAAAATTAACTTATTAAGTGCATAAAATTGCATGCATTATTTGGACTCTGTTTATTGTGTATTATTTTTTAAAATTGGCTTATTTGAAAAGGTTAGAAAATAGCATGACACTATTGGAAATATTCTCTAATGTAAATACAAGTAAACTTATTTTCTTTTTATCAAATATTATTCCTCAGTGGAATAAAGACCATATGGATAATTTGTGTCAGTATTGAAACATATTGTGTTTCTTAAATAGAAACAGCAGTTCAATCTTCCCCATGTAGTAACTATTGGAGCCAGCTCTTCATAACTGTTTTCACATTTCTGCATCATTCAGGCTTTCCCCCATAAAGACCATGGAAAACCTTTGTTAAAGGATGATTGAATGGCATACATGCCTTAGAAGTTAGAGGTAACGTACTGCTCCATGAGATTAGAGATCTATTTTCCCCAGGGCAATTTGCTCACATTCCAAGGCAGAGAACTTTCTCTCCCCTAACAAGAAAGGATTTGTTTATATTCTATAATATAGAAGTCTCTCTCTTGATCCTTCTCTCTGGAGGGGAGAAAGGGCAGATCTCTGCCACCTTATATTCTCTCTGGGTTTCATTGCTTTGGATTTCATCATTTCAGGTTCCTTTCTGGTGGTGCAACACCCCTGCACACTCAGGTGGATATTGTCCTTCATTGTATCATCCTTTGGGAAACTGGAGCATAGAAACTGGTGCTGAGGTACTCTGTGAGTAATAAACAGCCTTTACTCTGATCCAGAGAGTTCATATTTCCTGACAAAATAGGAAAATGCATACATGCATGCTTACATGCATGTACATATATGTGTGTATGTATGTAAGTATATGTAGCAGTTTTTTCTTGAAATGTCCACTTCCCAACTCCTCATCTAGCCTTTTTGCCTGGAAAATCATACTCTTCATCTAGAATCTGCTGGTGTTCTTTGTCCAGTGAAGCTATGCCTGATTATTCTAGGATGTTTGTCACCAATTATGTGTGTCCATCCATAGCACTTGGTGTATATGCCTTCAAGTACTTATCACTCAGAATTCTAATGTCAGGGTTAAGAATAAGTCTTTCCTTTTAGAATTAGAGTCCTGAAAGGTGCCACCCATTTTTTAGTCATTGTTTTATTCTCACAGCTAGGTCAGTCCTAGGATATAATAAATGATAAACAATGGATGAATGAATACTAAAGGCCTTAGCAGTTCTAGAGTCACAAGATCGTGATCTCTGCCATCTCTAGGTTGCTAATCAACTTTTAGAAGAATGACATTTTAAAATAAATGTAATGGACAGGCTAGTATGTGCACAATAAGTGGAAGAAGGTAAGAGCAATTTTGTTCATATGCATTTCTGATTGTGACAGATTGGCAAATTGGTTAGTTGATTTCAAGGTGAATGTGTTAAATTGGCTAATTATTTGTTAAAGAAGAGCAGATTCTCCTTAGCTAATCTAATGGACCCTTGTTTTCACTCTCAAGCCACCCTCTGAGCTCTTTATCTAAACTCTGCAAATCAGACACTGATTCACTATATATATTAGTAATGACTCTTTTTTCTTAGTAAACTGTATTTAAATCATTCCTTGATGAAGTAGGGGTCCACAATAATAATATTTTCTAATAACAGAGATTTTTTTTAACATTTTACCAAAGTTTAAGCAACAACAAAAATATAAAGTAGGTTCCCAATTTCTGAAAGAATATAGATTTTTCAAATACAGCCTGCTGTTAATGTCTAGAACCTGTGTAGTATTTCAATAGCTGTTTTTCTAAAAAAAACACAGTTTTTAGATAAAAAATTAATTTGTAAACTTCACTTTCACTGTCATGTTTTGTGGCATGGTTCTCATTGAAACCATGAAATATAATGTAATTTGATTGGTTAAAGAAGAGCTAAAAAATCTCAAAGTGTAGTTAAGATCAATGACAAAAATTACTAATCTCATGACTATGCTTTCTTTGTTCCATAAAAAAAGAATTTGTTAGAGAAAAATAGAAGGGAATATATAATACTAATATATAATACTAGATGGATACATTATACAAGTAAAATTAAAGTAACATTGCTTTAAAATTATGAAAATTTATTTTCAGAGGAATATTGACCATTAGTCACTGATAGTTATTCAAATATCTGATGCCCTGGCCTCATTTCTTCATATTTTGTCATAGACTGGGACCATAATAATCTTCATTTTTTTCCACACAAAAATAAAACCAAAAGTGATCATAATACATGTAAGCAGTATAAATGTAGAGAAAGGAGGAGCCTCCTAGGTTATTGATTCCAGATTCCTATTAGTTCTTTCTAACATTGCCCCTCTGCACACTTTCACATGCAGGTCAATTGAAATCACTACATCTACTCTCAAAAGTGATCATAATACATGTAAGCAGTATAAATGTAGAGAAAGGAGGAGCCTCCTAGGTTATTGATTCCAGATTCCTATTAGTTCCTTCTAACATTGCCCCTCTGCACACTTTCACATGCAGGTCAATTGAAATCACTACATCTACTCATTACAGCATTCAGCTAACAGAGTCAGATCACACTGCTTCCTTTAAAAGAACAACATCAGAGGACAGCCCCTGCTGATGGCTGGCAGGAGCATGAGGACTTCAGGAACTGAAGACAGCCCCTGCTGACAGATGGCAGCAACACGGGCATAGTTGCATGGGTGGCCCACCGCTGCCACAGACACTGTTACCATGTGGGTTGTCCACCAGAGCCAATGCTACAACCACCACTGACACAAGGGCAGCCTGCTACCACTGCCAAGGTGGCCCAACACCACAGAAGCAGCCATTGCTGCTGCAGCTGGCCCACTGACCACTCAACTGCATTGACACAAGGAGGGTCACCAGTGGAGTCTGGGGAAAGAGGTAAGCGAGTAACCCATGACCCAGTGGACCAACCTGCTGGGAGAATTACACCATCCTCCCCATGTGGTAGTACATCTGGGGGCGGGAGGTATGTGTGCAGCCCACATGACTGCCTTGATCCAGAGGAAGACACACTCAGAACTCCCAGAGAGTGCAGAAACCCAGGATAGTCAAATAGAGTAAGGAAGAAAATTCCCAAACATTGCCAACCCATCTCCCAACTGGAGGAAGCAAGGACCCAGGAGGAGCCTCTGCCTGTAGGAAAGAAAAGAGAGAAGCCCTTCCCAGGGTCACCAATTCAAACAGAGGAGCTCCAGTATACTCTAGTTCACCCATCAGCATCATAGGATGCTACCCAAGGTGCCATCAAGCCCCCCAGGGTCATCTATCCCAGCCAAAGAGTGACAGGGCACCCAGGTCCCTCTTCCAAGAACTTGAGAGCTCACACATATCCTCAGTGGCCCAACACAGTGTCATTAACCTCAGCAAGGAATCACTGAGTGTCCCAGGGCCCAGACCATTCACACACAACTCTGACATTGAATATGGATGGCCAAAGTACCCACATGGAGACTACACTACTGCATCTACCCAGAACCAGTAATAAAACAGTCTACTCAGTGGTCAAAATAAAACTCATCAACTGGAGAAGTTCTCTCTCTTCAAAGCCCAGTCCAGAGTAATAGAAGAAACAACTGATCTACCAGATGACCAGACATCATCAGAGAAGTACTAGAAATATAGCACAAGAACAACAAAAATGTGTGTACACACACACACACACACACACACACACATAACAACACCAAAGGAATACAATAATTCTCAAATACCAGACCCTATAGAGCAAGAAATGCTTGAAATGACTGAAAAGGAATTTTAAGCAGCAGTTTTAAAGAAACTCAATGAAATATAAGAAGACTCAGATGACACCACAAGATGAAATAAATAAATAAATAAATAAATAAATAAATAAATAAATAAATAAATAAACAACAATAAAGTAGGATTCATCCCAGGGATCTGCTGTACCGTACAAGAGGAAATTTACCTTAAAAAAGAATCTAGCAGAACTCCTGGAACTGAAGGATTCATTCAACAAAATAAACACCACAACTGAGATCTTAAGCACCAGGCTAAAGCAAGCAGAATAAAGAATTTCTGATCTTGAAGACATTCTTTTCAAAATAACCAAGGTGGACAAAAAAAAAAAAGGAGAAGAAGAAGAAAATCCAAAAATCCAAAAGAGCCTAGCAGACAAACTTAAGTATACAAATATTCAGTTCATGAGTACTCCAGAAAGGGAGAAGGAAAGAAGACACTGAAAATATATTCAATGAAACGACAGCAGAATACTTCCAAGGTTAAGAGAAAGAAACAAACCTTTAGATCCAGGAGGCTCAAAGACCGGGCAAAACTCAAAGACAAAGACAGAATCCTACAAACAGCAAGAGAAAAAATATCAAGTTATTTACAAGACAGACTAACATCAGACTAACAGCAGTCTTTCTTATGGAAACTCTATATGCCAGAAGTGAAAGGGATGATACATTCAAAATGCTAAAAGAAAAAAACTTTCATCCAAAAATACTATATCCAGCAAGGCTATCCTTCAGAAATGAAGGAGAAATAGTATATTTCCCAGACAAACAAAACCTGCAAGAGTTCACCACCACAAGACCAGCCCTACAAGAATTCCTCAAGGGAGTCCTGCAGCTGGAATCCAAAACATGATAATCACAACCACAAATGCACAAGAAAGAACAAAAACAACTTGTAGAACAAAAATGCAAATGAGAAAGAGAAAGAAACTATACTTTACCAACTCAGAAAAAAAATAAATAAAAGGGAAAGAAAGGATCAAATGATATTTAAGGCATCCAAATGAAAATAGAAAAATGCCAGCAGTAAGCAATACCTTCAAGAAAAACAAGAACAATCCAATCCCCAAATTGGCAGATGGAAAGAATTATGATCAGAGTAGAACTAAATAAAATAGAGATGCGAAAAATTAATACAAACGATCAATGAAACAAAAAGTTGTTTTTTTGAGTAAGAAGATAAGCAAAATAGACAAAACCTTTAGCTTCTCTAACTGAAAAAAGAAACAGAAGACCTATTAATAGATATCAGAAATGAAAAAGAAGACATTACAACTGATACCCCAGAAATACAAAGAATCATTACAGACTGTTATAAGCAACTGTATGCCCAGATATTTGAAAACCTGGAGAAAATGGATAAATCTCTGGACATACAAACTACCGAGACTGAACCAAGAAGAAATACAAAACCTGAACAGACCAATAACAAACAAATAGATTGAATCAGTAGCCAAAGGTCCCCCAACA
>NW_007731284.1:130376-134474 GCF_000696425.1 Galeopterus variegatus | reverse complement strand
TACAGACTGTTATAAGCAACTGTATGCCCAGATATTTGAAAACCTGGAGAAAATGGATAAATTTCTGGACATACAAACTACCAAGACTGAACCAAGAAGAAATACAAACCTGAACAGACCAATAACAAACAAATAGATTGAATCAGTAGCCAAAGGTCCCCCAACAAAGAAAACCCCAGACTGGATGGCTTTACTGCTGAATTCTACCAAATACATAAAAAGGAATTAATACCAATTCTCTTCAAATTATTTTAAATTGAAACAGAAGCCATTCTCCCAAATGCATTCTATGAGGCTAGCATCACCTTTGAACCAAAACCAGACAATGATACAATAAAAATAATAAAAAAAAAACTACAGGCCAATATTTCTGATAAACATAGATGCAAAAATCCTCAACAAAATAGTAGCAAACAGAATATAGCAACACACGGAAAAAAAATCATACACAACAATAAAGTAGGATTCATCCCAGGGATGCAAGAATGGTTCAATATATGCAAGTCAATAAATGTGATACAACATGTCAACAATATCAAGAACAAAAGCCACATTATTATCTCAATAGTTGTATAAAAAGCATTTGACTAAATTTAATGTCCATTCATGATAAAGACTCTCAGCAAATTAGATATAGAAGGAAAGTATCTCAACACAGTAAAAGCCATATATGACAAATCCACCAGCAATATCATTCTCAGTGGGGAAAAGCTGAACGCTTTTCCTCTATGAACAGGAAAAATACAAGGATGCCTACTCTCACCATTTCTATTTAACATACTGCTGGAAGTACTAGCCAGAGCAATCAGGCATGAGAAGGAAATAAAGGGCATCCAGATTGGGAAAGACAAAGTCAAACTGTTCCTCCATGCAGTTGACATGATCTATATATGCAAAAACCTGAAGACACTAACAAAAAATCTTGGAGCTGATAAACAATTTCAGTAAAGTTGCAGAATACAAAATCAATATGCAAAAATTTGTAGCATTTTTGCACTCCAATAATGAACCAGCAGAAAAAGAAATCAAGAAAGCAAGCCCATTTACAATCATCACCAAAAACCACTAAAATACCTAGGAATAAATTTAACGAAGGAGGTGAAAGATCTTTACAGTGAGAACTACAAATCAATATTGAAAGAAATTAAAGAGGACCCAAAATATGGAAAGACATTCCTTGCTCTTGGATTGGAAGACTTAACATTGTGAAAATGACCATACTACCCAAAGCAATCTACAGATTCAATGCAATCTCCACCAAAATACCAATTACGTTCTTCACATAAATAGAAAAAACAACCCTAACATTCATATGAAACAACAAAAGACCCCAGATATGCAAAGCAATACTGAGCAAAAATAAATAAATAAATAAAAATAAAAAAAAATCCAGAGGTGTTACACTACCTGACTTCAAATTTAACCACAATGCTGTAGTAACCAAATAACCAAAACAGCATGGTACTGGCATTAACTCAGACACTCAGAACAACAGAATAGAATACAGAACCCAGAAATCAACCCACATACTAACAGCCAACTGATCTATGGCAAAAGCAACAAGAACATACATCAGTGAAAAGGCTGCCTCTTCAATAAATGGTGCTGGGAAAACTGGACATGCATATATACAAGAATAAAACTAGACTCAGACCTCTCACTATATACTACAATCAACTCAAAATGGATTGAAGACTTAAATATAAGGCCTGAACTTATAAAATTCCTTAAAGAAAACATAGGGGAAACACTTCAGGACTTAGGACTGGACAAAGACTTTATTAATAAGACCTCAAAAGCACAGGCCACAAAAGAAAAAAAACAAAAAAACAAATGGGATTACATCAAACTAAACAGCTTCTGGACAGCAAAAGAAACAATTAAAAGAGTGAAAAGACAAGCTACAAGATGGGAGAAATTCTTGCAAACTATGATTCTGACAAGGGATCAATATCCAAAAAATACAAGGAACTCAAACAACTTAACAGTAAAAAAAAAAAAACAAGTAACCTGATTAGAAAATGGGCAAAAGAGCTGAATAGACATTTCTCAAGGGAAGATACACAGATGGCCAACAGACATGTGAAAAAAATGTTCAACATCACTCAGCATCTGGGAAATGCAAATCAAAACCACACTGAGATATCACACTCCAGTTGGACTGGTTATTATCAAAAAGACAGAGAAAAACATTACTGACAAGGATACAGAGAAAGGGGAACCTTCCTACACTGCTGGTGGGACTGTAAATTACTACAGCCATTATGGAAAACAGTATGGAGGTTTCTAAAACAACTACAGATAGAACTGCCATATGATCCAACAATTCCACAGCTGGATACATACACAAAGGAATGGAAAACATCATGTCAAAGAGATACCTCGCCCCCCCATGTTTATTGCAGCTCTATTTACAATAGCCAAGCCAACCTAAATGTCCATTGACAGATGACTGGATAAGGAAAATATGGTATACATACACAAAAGAATACTACTTAGCCATAAAAAACAATGAAATTCTGCCCTTTGCAGCAACATGGATGAACTTAGAGAAAATTATGTTAAGGGAAATAAACCAAGCACAGAAAGAAAATACCGCACATGTCCTCACTCATAAGTGGGAGGTGAAAGAATAAACAAATAAATAAAAAAAGAAAGATACAACAATCACAATAATTTGTTGAATTTTCCAAGAGGAACAGAACTAAGGCCAACAAAGGTAGGAAAGGAGGAATGGTAGTGAGAGTGAGTGAGAAATGAGCATCATATATTGCACACAGGTATTGATATTCAATGGTATTATCACATACTGCACACAGGTATTGATATTCAATGTGCATCCCACAGATTCGTACAATCAATTATATTACAATAAAATGTAAAAGGTAAAAATAAATATTATATAATTTTAAAATAAATGAAAATTAAAGAGTAACATCACCTAGGAGCAAGAGGGCTGATTAGAAGACTCTACTGCTTGGCTCTCCCACAGAGACAGGCAAAACAATGAATGAGCAACTACACTTGGATGAAAGTACATGATGGAGCACATGAAAGGAGTAACAGAAACACTAGTGAGCACAGAAACTCAGGATAGCCACATAGAAAATGGTAAAGAAAACACTTGGCCTCCACCACCCCATCCCTCAGCCAGGATTAGCAGGGATTCAGTAAGAATTTCTTCCTGTCGGGCCGGCCCGGTGGCACACTGCTACAGTGCGCCGCTTGGGAGCATGGCAGCGCTCCCGCCGAGGGTTCGGATCCCACATACAGACCGGTTCCCGCTCACTGGTTGAGCGAGATGCGGGCGCAACACCGAGGGTTGCGATCCGTTACCGGACACGAAAAAAGACAAAAAAAATTTAAAAAAGGAGAATTTCTTCCTGTAGGGGAAGAATCATTTTGATATGGCTTCATCAAAACTGCTATGTGGAATTTTCTTCAGTTAGAATGATTGTATCAAAGTAAATTTTAAAAGTGGCTACATCAAAGTGTCTTGTTACCAAACCCAATGCAGTCTGTTTGCCTGCATGCCATGGAAAGCCAAAACTGAAGCATGTGTCTTTGAAGGAGAGAAATGTTTATTTATAAGGAAGCCATGTGTGAAGACAGGAGATTTGCATTTCAGATCAGTCTTACCCACAGTGCGAAGGACAGTTCAGTTATGGGGTTAGTGGTTGAGATGGTACAAGGTATGCTGGATTGGGATAGGTTAAAGTGTTTGAAGGAATACTTCAGTGATCTGCCCCAGTGCAGGTCATCTGCATGTTCAGAAGATGACAGCATTAACAGGATTTGGAGGTGAAGCCCTCAGACCTCTAACCTCAAAGTTCAGACATTCCTGCAGGCTCAGCCAGCCTAGCCAGATTTCTGCTGGCCCATGCTAACCCCAATGATCCTGAAAAAAATGACTTAGGCAGACAATTCATTATCTCAAACGGCAGATATGAAGAAACAAAATAAGGGTTAGTTATAGAAGTTTCATGAAAGAATGAACAGCTGTAACAGGGAATAAACTAACTGAAAAGCCAGGTTACACTGCTTCCCTCACTGTGGAACCATCACCCATCAAGAAAAAACAACTGGGAAAATAGCACA
>NW_007731284.1:128971-129928 GCF_000696425.1 Galeopterus variegatus | reverse complement strand
GAAAAAAACCCCTCCCTCAAAACCCCCCTTTTCCCGTTTTTTTTTTTTTTTTTTTTTTTTTTTTTGGCTGCTGGAGGGTGCAGGGAACAGGGATCAGACCCTGGACCTGGGTGTTATCAGCACCATGCTCCAATCAACTGACCTAACAAGCTAACTCCATGCCTACTTCTTTTTGTACACATGCTCACTGTGCTTCCTGATGAAGATTTTACCTCTGTCTTTGGGATTTGCTCTTGTCTGATATCTTGTGTCCCCCAAGAATGTGTATGTCGAAGCCCTGAGCCCCCTTAGGTAACTATTGGAGACAGAGCCTTTAAGGAGATCACTGATGTTAAATAAGGTCATTAGGGTGGAGCCCTGATCAAATATAACTGGTGTCCTTATAAAAGAGGAGGAGACACCAGGGATCTCAGTGTTTGCCTGTGAGGACACAGAAAGAAAACAGCATCTGTAAGCCAGGAAGAAGGCCCTCACCAGAAAGTGACCCTGCTGGGCCTTGATCTGGGACTTCTAGCCTCCAGAACTGTGATATAATAAATTATTGTTGTTTAAGCCAAAAATAAAGAGTAACTTCAAGCATCCTCATTCACTCCCAGATTTACAAAGAGCTTTCTCTTTATTTCCCTAAGAGTAGCTTCTTTATTATTCCAAGTTAGCCCCTTAGTTAAAATATAAAAATAACTATCATCTAGTTCTATCAGCCGGATTCTATTTACTTTGTGGCATTCTTTTTCCTAAAAATCATACACTTATTTGTTCAGAATAAGTGTTTGTAAGTGTATGTATAATGAATGTGAGGTATTGATGTGCATATATATAAATGTATGCATAAGTATGTCTGTGTATATATGTGTGTATGTATAAAATGACAAGAATTGGTACTTATTCCCAAATGTAGTATTCTAAATTATTGTGGAGGAGAGAATAATAGGTGGGATGAAAAAACAAAAGGAAAAA
>NW_007731284.1:126192-128064 GCF_000696425.1 Galeopterus variegatus | reverse complement strand
CGCATCACTGCTTTAAAGCATCATCCACTTTGCACCTTCATTTTCATGTTCTAATTTCCCTTCCTTTTCATTGCGAGCTCTTACAGAAAATGACTTCTAATACATGCAGCACTTTGACTATTACGGAGATGCTTGCTATTATACATTACAGGTCCAACTATTCTGCATTTTATCTTCCATGACTTCCCTTTAATGATAGAGCAGTGGGGGGAAGTGAGCACATGTCTGTGTGTTTCAGAAGAATATATTGGAACTGTTCAAAGCTACTGTGTATGGCAAATAGGCTTGCATTTGATGAGTGATGTTTTTCACTGCAATTTGGAAAGAGTCAGTGGCTGTTAGGCAAAGAGCTTAGAGAGACTTTTCTGTTATGCAGGAATAGAGTGGCTTTGCCTTTGTCCTGCTAATCCAGCTGCCTGGAGAATAGATAACAGTGGTCAGAGATAGCCCCATTATCCAAATGGAAGCCACAGTGGCACTGCTCATCTGCTATTCCCGGCACACAGAAGGCCCTATCATTTGCTTCTAATTCTCCTCACCAGATTTATCAAAAAAAAAAAAAAAAATTGCTGGTTATAATATACATACATTACCATTCTACTCTAGTCTATTCTCCAGGCAGTTATAAATGCACACAAAGCCTCTTGTCATTGCATGATCTACACAACAAACTAGAAAATACCTCTAAATTATGTGTAATTGTCTTTTCAGAATATTCACTGCTCCATAGCTTGGCGCCTTTGAATTTGGATATTCTTTTCAGTAGGATATCTGTTTTGCTCTCTGACACCATTTCTTTTCTGCCCTTCAGGAGACAGCATTTCTTTTAAACTACAATATATTGAATGAATTATTTCTCTATTTTAGTGAGGTATCCCTTCTGTGTTTAAATTTTAATACAATAGTTGATTTATCTGAACATTCAAGGCTCATTAGAATGAAAGTTTAACTTTTCTAAAAATAAAAGTTAGCTACCCTACCAACTCTTCTGTCTTTTTTAATTAAAATAATCATATTTTTAAAACTAAAAGTTATCTAGGCCCCTTAGCCTGAGTTACTGAGAGTATGAAGTGCCACTAAGAGAAATATGCTGTTTAAAGAGATGATTGGAAAGGGGTGAAATGATGAAATTAATTGGGCTTTTTAACTAATATGAAGGTGACTGTCATATGACAGTGAAAACTGTGTGGACAATGAGAGACTATTTCTATGTTTCTATGTCAACATCAATGATGTAGATTTGAGAAAAATTCAAATTTACATAATAATCAAGCTATTCAAGTAACCCAGTTCTCTAAAAAAGACAGAGGCTGAGGCTCAGACAGAGACATGAGGAATGTTCACAATTGAATGACTACAGAGAAGGATGAGCCAGCTAAGGAAAGGAAAAGAGGCAGAACTAATATGTGTTAAGTGTCAGGTTCTGTGTTGGGTGCTTTGCTTCCATTATTTCATTTAATCTTTTCAGCAATTCCATATAACAAATGATTTCATAGATTTTATTGACCAAAATTTTGTCTTCATGAAAATGAGTGACTGGATCCAGCTCTAATCACTACTAGGTAGAAAATCAGAAGGAGCAATGTTGAGGAAGGTGAATGTGAATGGAAAAGGATCATGCCAGGAAGGTAAAGCAAAAAGAGAGTTTAAGGAGGAATTAGGTGGGTTCATAGTGTCAAATCCCTAAAATGTGTTGAGATTTAGATCTGAGTAATGGCTGGTGAGAAAGCTTAAAATGGAAGTGAAAAATTAAGGTCTGTGTGTTCATTTGTTTTGACACTTACTGTCCAGAGTTGTTTATGAAATTTGTCAAAGCTGCTTCCTTGGTTTGGCCTGAATTTTTCATACTCCCTAAGTAGTTTTTTTTTTTTT
>NW_007731284.1:118485-125400 GCF_000696425.1 Galeopterus variegatus | reverse complement strand
TTTTTTTTTTTTTATTCCCTTTATTTTCCCTGAAATTTGAGAGAGAATCCTGTATGTAAGTCTTAAACATAAGCAGCAAAAGCTTATGATATTCAATTTTCTGAATAGGAGCCGTCCCTGCTAATTATGAGCTAGATGATATTAGGATGCCAAAAGAGGGCTGAGCCAGAGGACAATGTGATAGTTATTACAGTGCAGGACACTTGTAAGCTTCACAATCATTTAAAAGATATTACATAATCTTGGGGCATCATATTACTTACTTCCGTGTTTAGGCATTGGAAATAAAAATGGTAAATAAAATGGTCAAAGTGTTGTCAAGCCAGAACCAATCGCTGTATCTAAACATCCCTAGCAAGATCAAGGAGGCCACACGCAGTGTTTTGGATCTTGGAACTGTAACCATTCCCCCCTCCCCACACTGTGTCATATTAACATATCATATCAACAACCACACCTAATTGTTGGTGTCCTCTACCTACCAGCCTGGTCCTTATTCAATCTCATTTCTTTTCAACGTTACTTCTGTCTCGCTTTCAGATGATTTCCACATACAAAATTTTTGCTTATCAGAATTTTGTACCCTTTTCTTCCAATGACTCTGCCCTCCATCTCATTTCAGCCATGTTCATACTCTAAAATTGTCACTTACCAATAAATGCAGGCCCTCCATAACCTCAAATTCATGCATACCTCTCTTAGACCACTGCCTCTTATTGGCAGCTCACTCCTTCTCTTACCCCTTCCCCAACAATCATTGAATCCACAATCTTTATTTGACGCATTGTTTCTATCACCTTTCACAGTTCATCATTCCCTTAATTCCCCCTCTACTATTCTTTCCTACCTTAAATTCCAAGGTCAATGCGAACAATCTTTACACATCTGCTGCTCTGTTTCACCTACCCGAAGAAAGTACAACCCTGATTAAATCCAACTCCACATACTAGGTTTCTGCATTCATTCAGATAAATGGCACTGGAGAAAGCACACAAATACACTCAGTGATATTGAGGTAAATTCATGAGCACAAACCTCATTTGAGCTTCTTGTGGCACCTGGTAATCATTCTATACTTTCCTAGTGTACTAATGCCCTAAAATACTTTCTACGCAGATAACTGTCTCATACCTTCTGCCCTGTCCTCAAACCTCTGACACCTTGTTCTCCACCTTGACTCACAGCTGATGAGTTTTCTATTGCTCTAAGGAGATTAACAAACCAATCAAAAGAGAATTTTTACAATCCTCACCACCTGATCTCTTAGCTACAAGCATCTAAATCCACAGATGTCTGTTTCGATAAATGAAGTATATGTGTTTTTTTTAGCTGATGAGTTTTCTATTGCTCTAAGGAGATTAACAAACCAATCAAAAGAGAATTTTTACAGTCCTCACCACCTGATCTCTTAGCTACAAGCATCTAAATCCACAGATGTCTGTTTCCATAAATGAAGTATATGTGTTTTTTTTAAAAATTAATCTCCCCTTTAATGTATTAACCTCTCACCTACTCACAGACAATGCTTTAGCAATATTTTTTCTCCATCTCATGAAATTCTTCTTGTCTGCTGGATCATCCCATTCATATGTAGGTATGCTATTATTTATTCTATATAGAATACATTAAACAACAAGAACAAAAATAGTAAACTTGTCCTAACTTCTCCTACCCATTTTTTTCTTTGCATCAAAGTTATTCAAAAAAGTTGATGGAACTGCTGTGCAAATATTTCATCTCATATTTGCTTCTGAACTCACCTTGATCAGTAATTTTCCTTTACCATTCCATTGAAACTTCTTTTTAAAATACTGTTAGCCTTCTGTGTTCGAAATGCTGCATCTGTAGATTGAAGCAACCACAGTTCAAAAATGTAATTAGGCCTATGACAGTTGTGTTTGTATTGAACATGTATAAACTTTTTTTTCTTGTCATTATTCTCTAAAAAATATGGTATAGCAATTATTTATATAATATTTACATGATATTAGGTATTATAACTAATCTAGAGGTAATTTAAAGTATATGGGAGAATGTGCATAGGTTATATGCAACTACTATGCCATTTTATACCAGGGACTTGAACATCCCAATATTTTGTTATCTGTGGGGGTCCAAGGATCCCAAGGGACTACTGTATCACCAATCACCCCCCCCCTTTGTTAATTCCCACAACAAACTTTATGTCCTCACCATATTTTCCCAATTAAAATCATTGGGCATACTTGATCACTCCCTGCTCCTTGATAATCTTTCTTCACATGAAAAAAGATTTGAGGACATCACGTCTCTTGGATTTTTCTTTCTTCCATATTTCTTTTCTCACTTATTATTAGTGTCTTTTGCTAGATCTTTATCTTCTTCACTGGTCTTGTCTTCTTCCTAGATCTTAAACCTCTCCCCTGAACTCCAGGCTCATATATCTGACTGCCTGTTTAACATTTCCACTTGGCTGTATAATACAAACCACAAACCTAACATGTAAAGAAACACCATCTTTTCTCAAAATTTACTCTATCATTTTTCTATCATTTTCTTCTCCATCACAGTTGTGGACAATACCGGACTTCCATTTGTTTAATTTCAATAACTTCAATCATCTATTTTGACTTCTCTCTTCATATTTTATATTGTATTGGTTCAAAATCTTGTTGAATCTAATTTCAAAATATATCTAGAATTCAACAACTTGTCACAAGGGGCTGCTGCAGGTTGTAAGAGAGGCTGAGAAGTGGATATTTAGCTAAGCACATTGTCTGTTGAGCAAAATCAGATTTCACTGACTGCTAGTAATGTGATCTTTAGTATTTACCTACCATTGTCTGCACAGAAGAGTTGATAAAGAAGAGAAGGTGACATTTGAGCAATTGTGGACTCAAGTTGTGAGTCCCTTCTCAATTCTCCTTAACACATGGCGCAGGAGGAAGAAACCATAACAGCAGCAAAGCCACACATAATCAGGGGCCATTTAATACTCTGTCAGCTGATTCACTAGTGAAACATGTCTCAGTGAATATCCTGAACTCTGATTTCCTTGTCTTTTAGTGAGTAGATAGAAATGAAATAGAAATGTGTAAAAATTCTTAATTTAAGGAAGTGTGCCCCTTCTCTATTATCTCCTCTTACATTTCCCTTAAAATCAAGATGAGCAAAAGTGAACACATTTATCTTCACTCAGTTCATCCCCAAAATAAAACCTTCTCTTTTTCCTCTCCTTCCTTTGACTATCATCCCCCAAGCCACTAAATGACAAATGGGCTTCATTTTTCATTTCTTACATTACCTCACTCATCACATATTTAATTTGCAGATACTGCATACCTTTCTTTTTTTACTAACATAAAAACTGCAAAAAAGTGAAAAAAATCTAAATATTGAGTTGGATAAACTTTTATAAAATACGAATGTTTGCTTCTGCTACATAGAAAATGATATAACTTTCCCCCTTTTTTCTATTAATATGTTGAATTTCAATGATCAGTTTTTAAAAGTTATACACATTTTCTTTTCTAAAATAAATCTTGCTTTGTTATGATATATCTTTTCTGTACATCACTGGATTCAATTTTCTAATAACTTACTTGGAAGTTTTCATGTTGTTTACAGAGATATTGCCTTTAAATTTCCTTGCTTACATTGCCCTTGTGAGGTTTAGGTACAGGATTATGCTGATCTCATAGAATAAGTTAGACATTTTCACTGTCCTTCAATTTTCTAAAAAAAAAAATCATAAAATTTTATAAAATTAATATCTGTTAATTTTTGAAAAAAATCAGCATAGAAGTAATTTGGTACAGAAAGGAAGATTTTGTAGTGTGGTTTTAATTAAAGATATAGTTTGTGTTACACATTAGGACTATCAGAATTTCTGTTTCTTCTTCTGTCAGTTTTACTTATTTTGGTTTTCTTCCCAAGAAATTTGTTCATTTCATCTACACTGTAAAATACATTGGCATTAAAATTTTCATAATAGCATCTGACTTTATGTGTGTTAGGGTTTATAACCTTTTTAAATAGATAATTTGTGGTTTCTATTTGCATGATGAATTTGCCTAAAGATTTATCAAATTTAGGAATCTTTTCAAAGAACTAACTTTTTGCTTTCTTGAGTTTCTTAATTTCTTAAATATCCATTCACTTTATATTTCATTAATACTGATTTTTGCTCTTATATTTACAACTTCTACAACTTTCTTCCTTCTACTTATTTAGACACATTGTAAATTCAAAAACAAAATAAAATGAGTAATTTATTTTTAAATGCATGATGGTTGGAGAACAAATTTGTATAATTCCAGTCATTTGAAATTTATTGAGGCTAGCTTTATGGATCAGTATATGGTTTATTTTTGTGTAATCAAAAAGAATTGGTGTTCTATAGCTGCTAAGTATAGTGTATAATAAATGTCACTTAGCTCAATTTGATTGATTGAATTATTCAAATGCTTTTAAGCTTTACTAATTTTTTTCTCTGCTTCTATTAGTCACTGTGAGAATTGTTTTTAAATACCTAACAGTTTCTATCCGTCATTTTTTATTTTTTATTTTTGCTACACACACATTATTTCAAATAAATAATGCTTTTAAGCTTTACTAATTTTTTTCTCTGCTTCTATTAGTCACTGTGAGAATTGTTTTAAAATACCTAACAGTTTCTATCCGTCATTTTTTATTTTTTATTTTTGCTACACACACATTATTTCAAATAAACGTAGAATTGCTATATTTTCCTCTCAAATATAATTATAAAATGTCCTTGCTGTAGACTGGAGGCCCCCTCAACCTCATTGAAGTTTAATCCCCACTGTAACTGTTGAGGGTAGAAAATACTATTATGGTAATTGAAAGGTGGGACCTTGAAGAGTTGATCAGATTGTAGGACCATGCCTTAGTTACTAGATTAATAATGGTGGCAATAACGGTGATGCGTGCGTGGTTCTGAGAGCTTTATAAGGAAGAGTACATGAGGAACTATCTCCCTCTGCTCTGCCATTCTCTACCACATAAGACCCTGCAGTGCTGTAAAGCTACCACCATAAGACCCTCACCAGATGTGTTCCCTGGACTGTGGACTTCCCAGCCTCTGAAACTGTAACCAATATTTTGTTTTCTTTATAAATTACCCAGTTCCAACTATTTTACTATAAGCAACAGAAATGGACTAATACAGTCCTCTTAATCATTAGTAATACTAATAGTGATAATAATTAGTAATAATTACTTATTTACTTAAAGTCTGTTTTGTCTGAGAAGTAGTAGGGTTGGAATGACATTTTACTCCATCGTAGTGAGAAATAAAAATCAAATGCATATACTTATGTCTTTTTTATGATTGATATACTTTCCTTTTCATTTATCATGGTTAAGGTTTTTATCATATCTGACTTACATTACTGCAATATTATTTTAGATGGTCATCTTGCAATCAGTTTATTCCTCTTTAGAAATTCTTCATGTTACTGTACAATAATATTTTTAAAATAAACATCTTATCATTTTCTCCCATTTAAAAACCATATTTGAAGTATATTACTGTTGTAATGAAATTAAAATCTGTAGCAGAACCCAAAGGAATTTTAGCATCTAGCTGCTATGCTTAACTTTTGAACTCATCTATCAACACCCTATTTTAGCACTTTATTCCAACCACAAGGAATGAAATACATCATGATCTATCAGGTCTCCAACTTTTCACATATACTGTACAATGGGACTTATCCTTTCTGCACTATGCCCTCTCATTGGCTTTGTCAGCCTGAAAAAGATATTAGAGAAAAATGTGTCTAAATATGTTGAATCTATTCAAAAATGAGAAAAGGAAATTATAATCTGGAATGCACAGCTATGGCAAGCCATGGATACATTCAGTGAACGAAGAATCAGAAAAAGCTTTTATTGGCAAAAGGGAGAGGTTCACAGTAAGCTGTTTGGAAACAGAGTTCATTGGTTTTGAAGGCTTAAAGCCAGCATTGTCAGTTCATTGGTGGAGATGCCATTACTGGACAAATGTTTTTTTGTTTTTTTTTTTTTCTGGAGCATCTTATCTGAATTGGTGTAGTTTAAAAAAAATGTCTAGTGATAAACCTTTTCATAGAAATATGTGCTTATGTGTAAGCCATGAAAAGCAGGAAACATATGAAGGACATAGAAGGACTGTTAGGATTTTTAGAAAGTCCTTGGAAACAGTTCTTATCTCAGACAAGCAAGAATAAGCCTCCCTTTTTGGTGCTTTACCCAGCCCTATTTTGCCTGAGCGTGAAAGGAAAAAAACACAAACTGTTTTTTTTCTATTCTCCCATACCACAATCAACACAGAAGACTCCAATGCAACAGAGTAGACAGTCCAGAAATAAATCCATGTATTTGTGGTCAATCAATATTCAAAAAAGGTGCCATGAACATGAACACACAATGGGAAAAGAACACACTCTTCAGTAAATGGTGTTAGCAAAACTGGATATGTACATGTTAAAGGATGAATTTGGACCCTTAACCAAATATGTGGAAATTTCTGCCTACCATCAAGCAATCAGTCCTGCAGCAGACACCACCTGGGTGTCCTCTAATTCAAATCTATTTTGACAATATCTACCTGGAGATAGCATCAGATCCCAAGAGTTGAGGGCTCAGACCTCAAGACTATCCCTACTTCAGATGCCAGTAACAAGTTCAGGCCGCTGGAACTTCTGACTGATGACCAGCTATAAATCAGGGTTACCACAACCCCCTCCTTATATTTGACTGATCTGCTAGGGAAACACATTTACCAGTTTATTACAAAAGGATATTACAAAGAATACAAATGAAGAGATGCATAGGGCAAGATATAAGGGAAGGAATATAGAGCTTCCATGCTCTCCCTGGGTGCACCATCCTCCAGGAACCTCCACGTGTGTGTTCACTTATCCGGCAGCC
>NW_007731284.1:98485-118152 GCF_000696425.1 Galeopterus variegatus | reverse complement strand
ATAAATCAGGGTTACCACAACCCCCTCCTTATATTTGACTGATCTGCTAGGGAAACACATTTACCAGTTTATTACAAAAGGATATTACAAAGAATACAAATGAAGAGATGCATAGGGCAAGATATAAGGGAAGGAATATAGAGCTTCCATGCTCTCCCTGGGTGCACCATCCTCCAGGAACCTCCACGTGTGTGTTCACTTATCCGGCAGCCCTTCAAATACAGTACTCATGGTTTGTATTGAGGCTTCATTGCATAGGTGTGCTTGATTAAATCATTGACCATTGGTGATTGACTTAATCTTCATACCCTCTCCCCTCCCTGGAGATTGGGGGGGTGGGAGCTGAAAGTTAACCCTATAATCCTGCCTTGGTTTTTCCTATGAACAGTCCCCATCATAAAGCTACATCGGGGCTGACAGCCATCAGTTAACTCATTAGCACACAAAAAAACTGCACTTTGGAGATTCTAAGTATTTTTCAGAGTTGTATACCAGGAAAGGGGAAGGGGACAAAGACAAAATATCTATTTCACAATGTCACACTGAGTCTGAAGCAGGACAGAATAAGGACACAGCACAGGGAGGCTGCTCATAAATATTCAGATTGGATCAACACTAGCTGTCTCCTTGCCTGGTAGGTAATGAACCCATAATGAGCTGATGACAGCTTAACCGCCCCACCAATCAGCATGCTACACCTGGAACTTTGCAGATTATAAAAACCACTGTACCTGTGCACTAGAAAGAACAAAAGTGCAGATCATGTTGTATGACCTTCCACCCATGATGCTAGACCAGAAAGGACAAAGTTAAGGGAAAAGTAACTCCATTGCACATGACCAGAAACTCAGGGACACGTGACAGGAAGCTGATACAACCATGCATTGGCCTATTAGGTCTTAATTACCCTAGATCCTCCCCCACAGCCAAATATTCCTGCCCTTAGTTAGGATAGAGAAACACCCCTATCCCAGAACAACATATAACCCTCCCCTTAGGAATCGTCGGGGCTCTTCTCACTTGTGGGGCATGCTTCCGCACATACTTTTGCTTCATAATGAAGTCCTATTGTTTGTATATTCTGTCTATCCCTCTTCCTCTTTCTTTCACTGAGCAAGTATTCACCACAATGTGGACTCTGCTTGGTCCCACGAAAGATTTTTCTCCATGGTTTGACCAAGAACCTAGTGCGGGGAACACAAGGGCCTGAATACAATAGGGAGCGCACAAAAGGCAAAAGCCTTAAGTGCACAGGATTAGAACTACACGTGCTGAGCATAGCACATGCTGAAAACAGCAAACATGTTCTGATTATTTAGTAGGGAACATTGACATCATTTTTTGTCCTGTTCACAGACTCCTTTCTTTACTTCTTTACTTGATACCATACTTAGTTTGTTACATAGCCAATGTCTTAACATTACGATAAAACATTACAATAAAAGACGGCACAAGCCTGAGCTCGGGGCTACACCTGCTCTCTCCTTTCTCATGGGAGTTAGCTTGGTGTAGTCCCTCTGGCCATACTTAGTTTGTTACATAGCCAATGTCTTAACATTACGATAAAACATTACAATAAAAGATGGGACAAGCCTGAGCTCGGGGCTACACCTGCTCTCTCCTTTCTCATGGGAGTTAGCTTGGTGTAGTCCCTCTGAGCCTCTCTTTGCTTTCACATAGTTGGGCTCTGAGTAGCCCTTGTTTCTCTGTCACTGAGATGATAGTGACAACCTGGAACTGCCATCCAGTAACAAATCTGACAAAAAGTGATTTCATCAACTTTCAGCAGTTAGTGAATTACTACTTATTTCCTACAATATTTAAATATCAATCTCTTTAAAACTTTCTTGACTATCCCCATATCTAGCTCCCACTCAGTCTCTCAAATCAAGTTGGCTACTTTTTCTCTCTTCTCCCCTAGCACCTTATCCATTCAACTATTACTGCACTTACAACACTATACAGCAATTATTTATTTATATGTGTGCATTTCCAACTACATCAAGCCTCTCAAGGAAAAAGATTATGTATACATTTGTTTAATGACTAAATAGGATGCAGCCAGAACATATTCTGGGACTCTATAAATATTTTTTAAACAAATTAAGAGAGAGGTCCCATTGTGTTTTACCAATATACTTACTAAAATAATTAGAGTGTTGCATACTTCTTAAAGCCACAGAAATTCAAGATTGACAGAGGATTCGATGCCTAGCTCTACCATTAATTAGGTAGCAGTTTAACATCAAGCTATATGTCTGTATTTGAAGATACAGTTTTTAAAGAGTAAGTAAGGTTAAATGAGATTGTTGGGGTGGGCCCTAATCCAATGTGACTGATGTCTTTATTAGAAGAGAAGATTACAACACAGACAGGAACAGAAGGAAGATTAGATGAAGACAAAGAGAAATGTCAGCCACCTACGAGCCAAGGAGAGAGGCCTCAGAATAAAACCAATCCTGCCGACACCTAGATCTTTGCTTTTAACCTCCAGAACTGTGAGGAAATTAATTTGTTATTTAAGCCATCCAGTCTGAGGTATTTGTTATAGCAGCAGCGCTAGCAAACTAATATAGTCTCCTATGAATTTGGTGATAGTTGAATAAGATAAAATACATATAATTTTTGCAAAGATCTAGCATGTAGTGTTATCCAAATGATTAAATAAGTGTTCTAAATTTTAATACCACTGAAAAAATTTTTAACTTTTCTATCATTTTTAAGTAAACTTTTTATTTCAGAACACAGACTTACAGAGTTATTGAAAAGATAGCACAGACCATTCCTGTATAACCCGCACTCTTACTATTAATGTACATATTAACAATCTTAAGGTGGTTCTTCCAATGCTCCTTTCCACCACCATTTGTACTCCAGCCAGCTGAACAGAGGAAGAGACAAAGAGGTAAATTCCCCAAGAAAGCTGCAGCAATCTGTAGAGTGGGAGGAATTCAAGTTGGTAAAGTGAATGGTGATAGCCAAATGAATGCTGGTTGCCATTTTGACAGATGTACCTACCAGCTACTGGCATTAATTCATCTGTACACTTGGCAGGTATTTCAGCTACTGATATTAATGCCATCCAAAACAGAGTTAGCTGGTGGAACTAGAATTAAGAAGAAGACAAAACATTTTGTCTCACTATGATTGTTTAGTTACTGAGTGTCTGTCATATGCCATCATATATTAAAACTTTTACATTTATAAGCAACACAGTTTCTCTTTGCAAGGGTCTGCTCTTTGTCTTAGATTTTTTTCTTTGTAAATAACTAATCCAATGATTTGATTTGTAATCTGTGATCTTTAATGACAAACCCAACACAGATTAATAAGCTTCAGATAATCAAAGACTGCATCATACAAGAAAGAACTGGAGAAATCTTTACTTCTTCATATTATTAACAAATCTGAAAGGAGTTAAATTCAACTGACTACTTGCTTTACATTTATTTTGTCCCAAAACCAATGAATACTATTATAATACAAAGCATAGGCAGTTAGTTTCTAACATGTCAACCAAACATTAGATATACATGGGAGATTTTCCTCATGTAAATCTTGACTTCAAAATAAGTATTTCCTGGGCCGGCCCGGTGGCGCACTGCTACAGTGCGCCGCTTGGGAAGTACGGCGGTGCTCCCGCCGAGGGTTCGGATCCCACATACAGACCGGTTCCCGCTCACTGGCTGAGCGAGGCGCAGAAGCGACACCGAGGGTTGCGATCCCGTTGCTGGTCCCGGTCCGGTACGGGGGCGACACTGAGGGTTGTGATCCGTTGCTGGACACGGAAAAAGACAAAAAGGAAAAAAAATAAACAAATATTTCCTAAAGAAAATTTTTAATTATAAACATAATAGTGAAATGTCTATAGAAATAGTTTTTCACAATAACAAAATGGAACTCACCTGTGAAAACTTCCTTTTCACTTTAGGCCCATTCTCATTAACCATATAACTTTTATATCCCCTCATTCTTCATAGCCCATAAGAGAGGTCAGTGTTGTTTTTCCATACCATATATGATGGTCACATTAGGAAAGCAATCTGATCAAGACCACAGTATCTCTGCACCAACACAATTATAGAGTACTTAATGGAATGTCTGACACTCAATAAACCCTGAGAATATGTGACTATACATCATTTGTTTTTCTCTTTTATAGGAATCTATAATTGAGAAAACTGCATAGCTTTTTTTTGATAGTATAGTTTATTAAATTAAAACATATTCACTATTTTTTCAAGATTTATTTATTTTTATTTTTTAATATTATTTATTATAAGCATACTATTATTAAAAATCATGATTTTTCTTTATACCCTTTATGCAACATATCCCTCCCCAAACTACCCTACTCCCACTGCCTCACCCCCATTTCTAGTATTCTGAAAGTTCAAGGAATTGTTTAGGTCTTTCTTTCTCTTTCTTCCTTCTTCCTTCCTTCCTTCCTTTCTTTCATAGCACCCAGTTTTGAGTGAGAACATGTGGTATTTCTCTTTCCTTGTCTGGCTTATTTCACTAAGCAGAATTTTCTCCAGACTCATCCATGTTGCTGCAAATGGCAGAATTTCATTCTTTTTTATTTACAGTAGCCAAAATATGGAAACTGCATAGCTTTAAGCAAGAAATTGCAAAACTATATTTAAAATTCTAGGTCTAGAAATTTAGTTTATCTGTTCAAATTTTGTTTCTTTCCTCATCTACTATAGTACCTAATTAGGCACCTAAACAGAAGAGAAGCATAAGATTTTTCTGCATCTTATAAGGATGTGCAACTGTTCACACTAAACCATTTACTTGGGAATTGTTTCTTACAGTTTATTGTGCTTTAGGTTAATTACCACAATGACACAGATTTAATTTAAAGGAGTAGTGAGGTATTTTCACATATGTGAATTCAACACTCATATCTCTGCTAGTCCTTCCTTCTTTTTTAATACTGGCTGGAGCAGACATTTTCATTTTAGCAGTGTAGCCATTTGTTGAATTTCACTTATATTTTATGAGCAGACATAGAATTTTCTTTCTTTTTCTTATTTTTTTTTTCTAACAAAAGTAAGCATGGGCAGTGGTCTTGGGAATGTGTGACAGTTGACAGCTTCTGCAAACAGCCAGCATGATTCTGCAGCTGTGACAATGCCTAATGTGGCAGCTCCATAGACTTGCACTGGCTGGAGGCCAACCCGCCTGTTGGAATTCAAAGAACCCATCTGGATAGAGCTCCCCTGACAATGACCTGAATGGAGATCACAGACTGACACCGTCCTTCAGATTCTAGGTATTATGCACCTTTTATCAAGGGCAGGCCATGACACCAACGAAAGAAGAGAGGTTATATTATCATATTAACAGATTTTTTCCTCATTTTTATAGATGTAAAGGAAGAGACAAATCAGAATCAAAAAGCAGAAAAATGGAAAGACTCTTTTTGTCTTCAGTATAAAATATGTTTATATGTATGGTTTATGCTTATGTATATAAAGATATTTTTTTCAAAGGCTTCCATTTAAATTAGGGATTTAAAGAGCATTACACTAGGAAATGGGCTACTTACATGTAAAAAATAATAATTTGTTATAGTGTAAGCATTATTGTTTATGGGTGATTATCAGCTTTAGGGAGATATTAGGTGAAGTTAGAAAATATGTTTTGTTTTGTTATTTTTTACTTTTTATTTCATAGCAAAGTTATTGACTTTTTTCTGTGCTTTATTCTTCTGCCTTAAGGAATGTGAGAAGTTTCAGAAGGCTTCTTGAGCCAATCCTTGGTAAGTGGTTCTGTGGGCTGTAAAAGTCAGTGCAGCCTGCCTGTGAACATCAATACAGGTCTCTTAGACTCCATGAATCATGCTCTGGAAGCCCCATTACATGACATAACATCAAGACTCAGGGAGCAATCTTCTCACAACCAGCCATACTTAGATGGAAACATTCTAAATCATAGCAAAAGGTCTGTTTGCTCTCATCTCAGAGAGTAACAACACTTGTCCCATTGAACTTCCCTATTGACCCGAATCACTTCCTATAGCAACCAAGATAGGCTAAATTATGTGGTAGTACCAAATAAATTCACACTCCCTGTGGCTTACACCAATGGAGATGTATTTCTTACACACACTACATAAACATTTTAGGACCAGTGTTGCTTGTGTCCAGTGCAGGTTTTCTTCCTACTGGAACCCAGGCTAATAAGGGCAGGATAAACCTGAAACACTGCTTGTTACTATAACAGGGAAAAGAAGGTATGAGAAACTATGATCTTTCTAAAAGCTATTGCTCTGTAGTGACATATTACTTTTGCTTACATTTTATTAACTAAAGCAAGTCATATAAATTCCCACTTAACATTTTTAAGTGGTACAAAAAGCAAAAAAACATTAAGCCACATTTATTTAGTTAGTATAAAGTGTTTCTATATTAGTACCCAAGTACCTGAAAGAAGCAAATGTAAACCATTTCTAGAGGACAAACCTTCATTTTATGTCTCAAGAAGCTTAAGGCTAAAAATAATTTCTCAAGAGAAAGCGTCAGCTTACAGTCAGAAATTACCAAGCACAAAAGAAAAACCAAGAATAAGGAGAAGAAAAAAAAATGCCAGCATAAATATATTCCCTAAAACTTCAGATATTAAAATTGTTATACTAATGTAAAGACATGTAATAGTTAAGCTTACAGTGCTTGAAAAAAATTAGTTTGAAAATATCTGCGGGAAACAGTAATACACCACTTGTACAACTTTAAGAAGAATTTGAAAAACATTACGATCATTTCAAAAGATTAAAAAGAAAAAAAAGCCACATTGTTTTCCTGTAATACTCCTAACAAACTAGGAATAGAAGGGAATTAACCTGAAAAAAAGGGTGTCTTCAAAATAATAAAGCAAAAGTGCTTATTCACATATCTGTCAAACATTGTACTGGAGGTTTTAGCCAGGCCATTACAAAATGAAAAAGAAAGGAAAAGTTAAGAGGATTAGGGGGAAAAAAAATCTGTCATTATTTACAGATGATATAACTTAGTTCTGGATAATCCAATATATATCAACAGAAAAATTTTTTTAGCTTAAAATATAGGAGACAAATTTTTCAAGATATGAAATCAACACATAAAAACTATAACCCAAATATATCAATAATGAATACAAAACAAAATAGATATTAAAATTAGCACTACCTTTATAAAGTGCACAGAAGTAATTTTAACAAAAGTCACAATTGAGAAAATTTACTTTAAAATATAGAAAAACATTAAAGAAGCCATAAATAGGGAGTATAATTTATTTCTTATTATGGACAGCTTACTATTGTATAGTTATTGATTCTTCCAAAAATTCTCTATGGAGCCAATGCAATCTAAGTCAAAATCTCAATAGGCTTATTTTTGTGGCCTTGACAAGCTGATTCTAATATTTATATAAAATCTTCAAGAACCAAGAATAGCCAAAACTCTCTCAGAAAAAAAAAGTTGGATAACTTACCCTAATACATATAAAAATTATTATAAGGCTATGGTAATTAATACCAGCTGTGTCTGAGAGGGTGTTTCTAGATGAGATTAACATTCAAAAGTGTAAGCTGATTGACCTCTCCAATGAGGGTATTTATCATCCATTCCCCCAAAGGCCGGAATAGAACAAAAAGGTGCAGGGAGAGAATTCTCTTACTCTACCTGCCTGTCTTTCTGCTGAGACATTCGTCTTCTCCTGCCTTCAGACTTGGAATCAGACTGGAACTTACACCAGCAGCTCTCCCAGCACTTTTAGATTTAGACTAGATCTACACCAGCTATGCCATCTGCTCTCCTGGTCCCCAACTTGCCAACTGCACATCTTGGAAGATCTCTCAGTCTCCTTAATCATGAGCCAGTTCATTATAATATATTTCTTCTTATTATTCTTCTTCTTCTTCTCCTCCTCTCCCTCCTCCCCCTCCTCCTCCCCTTCCACCCACTTCCTCCTCCTTTTCCTCCTCATCCTCTCCCTCCTCCCCTGCCTCCCCCTCCTCTTCTCTTCCTCCTCCCCCTCCTCCTCCCCTTCCACCCACTCCCTCCTCCTTTTCCTCCTCATCCTCTCCCTCCTCTCCCTCCTCCCCTGCCTCCCCCTCCTCTTCTCTTCCTCCTCCCCCTCCTCCTCCTCTTCCTCCTCTTTCTTGTCCTCCTCCTCCTCCTCTCCCTCCTCTTTCTCTTCCTCCTCTTTTTCCTCCTCCCCTTCCTCTTCCTTCAGTTTTGTGTTTCGTTCATCTTCATGTTCACAGTCTAAACACATCTACCACATGGCAGATGCTCAATAAAAGGAATGAATTTAAACTCTCTCTTGATAGCACTAGAAAAACCCGTATATTCAGAAAATCCCCAGGGAGTTCAAATAATTTGGCTCCAATGAGACATTATTGAAATAAATACATATCTTAATAAAACAAGAATTTAAGCCATTCCAGCTATCTTGCCTTTGTGTTATACCTTATGAAGACCAAGATCAATCAAAGGTTCTCCCACCCTGGTTGTCACACTCCAGGTGGCTCCATTTTCCTATTCCTCCCCCTCCTCCTCCTCTCCCTCCTCTTTCTCTTCCTCCTCTTTTTCCTCCCCCTTCCTCTTCCTCCTCCTCTTCCTCTTCCTCTTCTTCTTCTTCCTCCTCCCCTTCCTCCTCCTCCTCTCCCTCCTCTTTCTCATCCTCCTCCTTTTCCTCCTCCCCTTCCTCTTCCTCCTCCTCCTCTTCCTCCTCCTTTTCCTCCTCCTCTTCCTCCTCCTTTTCCTCCTCCCCTTCCTCTTCCTCCTCCTCCTCTTCCTCCTCCTTTTCCTCCTCCTCTTCCTCCTCCTCCTCGTCCTCCTCCTCTTTTTCCTCTCTCTCTCTGTTTGTCTCCCTTCCTCTTCCTCCTCCTCCTCTTCCTCCTCCTTTTCCTCCTCCTCTTCCTCCTCCTCCTCCTCTTTTTCCTCTCTCTCTCTGTTTGTCTATCTCTCAGTTCTGTTTCTTTTACTGATTCTGTTTCTCTGGAGAATCCAGACAAATACATCTCTACTTTTGAAATAAAATGTAATTATACTTAGGAAAACAAAATGCAAAAATAAAAGGAAGAAAAATACAAACCTCCAAAATACTAAAGATACAAAATAATGAGTAAGATTGAAGAATAGAACTGAATGTTTCACAAGTTAATAATTCAAATTGTGATGCAAACAGTAATGCTCTATATTTTTAAAATTTTTGCATACAATGGCAAAAAATGGAAGACTTCCATATTTTTTGTCAAAAATCAGTATAAAATCAATCTGAAACCAGAAATTCCTTGCACACAAATAAAAACTACTTAGCTAATCTCATTTTTGAATGTTGATATAGAAAAACATAATGAAATTTTAAAAAATAACGTGGCATTTTTAATTTTGTTTTTATAATACCTCTCTCTTCTTTTCCCTCTCTCTTCTCTTCCCACTCTCTCACTCCCTTACTTTGGCTCAATCTTGCTGGAAATATTTCTGTTTTATTCTTTTTTCCCAAGAATTGACTGTAAGACACGTAAATTTTTCAATATATGTGACAGAGTATCAGCTAAGCCTTTTTATTTCTTTGTAAGTGATAAAGTCCATTCAAACTTGCTTTTAAGTAACAAAATAAATTAATTAACTCACAAACAAAAAGTTCAAGGCATGGCTGAATAAAAAGCCTCAAGTGAGATCATCAGATTGTGGTATCCCATGATTTCTCTGTTCTAAATTCCACTGCACTGACTTTATACCTAGACTAAATATGGTGTCTAAAATCAGCTTCATGCTAACAGCATCCTTATTCTCCATCTAGTGAAAACAAGCAAGCAATCAAGCAAAGACCTATTCTTCAAAAGTCTTTGTAAACCTTTTATCCCATCTCATGGCTCTGTTTGGGTCCCATGTTCACTGATGAACCAGTCACTGAAATATCATGCTCTGACTCATTAGGCTCAAAACGTACATCAAGCACTGGATCCAGACATATAGTCGATTCCATGTGATATACACCCACTAGAAGAAAGGCTTAAAAAAGATGGAAAAAATAACAGATTTTCACAATAGTGAACAAATAGCTTTTTTACCATACAAGTGGAAAATGGTTACTGTTCATAATCAGATAATTTTCAGAAATTGAAATACAAAGAGCAAAAATAAACATAAAAAAGATGTTCAGTTTCTTTCATAAATGAAGATAAAAAAATTAAAACAATTATAAAAGATTGGGAAGAAGAATTTTATTGATTGAATATTATTCTATAAATTCCTAGTGATCTTAAATCAAATGCTTCAATATTTAAAATATCCATGTTTGCATAACAAAATGTAAAAAATTTAGAAACACCAGATATAAAGGTCAGAAATGAAAGGGGAAGCAATTGTCCAAGTTCTCCAGTATCAAGAAATGGGAGAAAGCAGGTCAATGTCATAAAGAAGAGAGCCCCTGGGCCTCATGCACACAGTGACACATAGCAATGAGTCCTTCTCTTCACTAAAATTGATGGGTTAATGTTTCTTATTTCCACTTTCTTATTTCCACTCAATGCCCAATCCAGCACAACACGTAACAGAAATGTTTTACATTCTAGATACTTCCATGCACTTTTAGACATCCCTTGGAATATTCACCAAAAAGGAATAAGCAAAAAATTATTTTATTAGCCCCATTTTCCTATATCTGACTTTTTAGAAAATTGATCATGAAATGATATATCAAAAAGTTCTATATTTTTCCCATTCTCAGATCCACATCTGGGTGAGATTTCATGCTCATTCAAGAAAATAAGTATTAGTTAATATGTCAAACACATAGAACAAAAAACAAAATTGAAACAGCTTATTATATTAAGGTCGTAAGTAACTATTAGTTTACTAGGGCTGCCTTAACAAAGGATCACATGCTGGGTGGCTTAAACAACAGAAATGTATTATCTCAAAGTTCTAGAGGGCAGAAGTCCAAGGTCAAAATATTTCCGGTTTTGGTTCCTTTTAAAGGCTGTGAGAGAGAATCTGTTCTTTGTCTCTCTCCTAGATTCTGGTCATTGGCTGGCAATCTTTGGCCTTCCTTTGCTTGCAACTGCATCACCCAGATCTCTGACTGCATGATCACATGGAATTCTCCCTGTGTGCATGTCTGTCTAATTTACCTTTTACAAGAATATCATGTGGATACCATATTGGAGTAGAGGGCACACTTCTCCAGTATGACCTCATTGTAATTTGGCTACATCTGCAATAACCCTATTTCCAAATAAGTTTAATGTCTGTCTAATTTACCTTTTACAAGAATATCATGTGGATACCATATTGGAGTAGAGGGCATACTTCTCCAGTATGACCTCATTGTAATTTGGCTACATCTGCAATAACCCTATTTCCAAATAAGTTTGCATTCTGAAGCATTAGAGATTAGGACTTCAATATACGAGTGCTTGGGGGAACACAATTCAACCCATAACAATAACATGAAAATTATTTTTTAAAAATTTAGTAAGTGAACATTTTTCAGCAGCATGGCTCTGTATTCCCTAGCTGACTTCACTTGAATTCTATTAACAGATATCAGAAAGACAGAGTATGTGTCTCAAACAACAAAAGAAGTGATTTAAAAAATTGTTTACTGACTCATCACAGATAATGAGGTCAAAGAGAAAAGCTAAAGCACTGTTATACTGCCATTTAATAATAATTTGTCTCAACATTCCATCTGGGAGAGAGATATGAGCAGTTTGTTCTTCTGCATGATATTGGAATTTTACAGGCAAGATATTTATTGAAGAAGTTCTTTTAAATAGAACATTTTTAAAGCTTTGAATATGATTGCCCAATTTGATTATTTTTAGATGTTATCTAAAAAAACAATAATAATTTTGAAACAACACAGACTAAATAAACCCCTTTAAGTAAGAGCAAGCAGTTGGAAAGAATAAATGTATAGAGTCTGGCAAACCTTTCAACAGTGGTGACATATTAGTGGCTTTTCATTTAGCTTCAAATCTATTTGACAAATTCAACAGCATCCACTCATTCACCCACCCTTCCCTAACCTGTGAATTCTGATGTTTCCTCACCATCTAACATCCTAACTTTACTTCATCACTGCAACTCAATTACCTTGTGTTTTCTTATTTTTATGCAAATGATCGTAATGCCTTTTGTTAGAACTTTGAAGCTCGGATATATTTGTTGATTAACTGAATTTTAGTTTTTTGTTAACAAATTTAGTAAGCAAACCTATATTTTCCAGTTACCTACATTCACTCATAGGAATCTTAGCCAACCCCATAGAATTGTCAAAAATAATATCTAAAAACTATATGACACCAATCAATTTCTTAAAAAAACAACAAAAAACTACCATACTGTCAACTTAAAAACATCATTTTAAGAATAATTCTTAAAAATATTAATAACTTTTCTCATTCGAGCATGATTTCCTTTATGTTCTGCCATAGAGGTTTATGTTATAATCACCTGATCTCAAAATCTTTTGAAATTTTATTAAAAAAAAAAACTATTGGAATTTATTACCCTTCTTTCTTCAATGGGAGAATGAGCTTGTTTATTTCCCTCAGCATTGGTCCTCAGACAACCAGCCCAGTCAAACAGGCATTGACAAACAAAAGCCATAGGGCTGGCTGCCTATTTCAAAGCCTGAAGTATTTACTATCTGGTCCCTTAATAAAACATGTGCTGATCCTACCCCAGAAATCATTTTTTTTCTTCACCAGAAAATGACACATCAAAACAGTGTAAATTATATTAGAATATAGTTTCCCCTATTAATATCCAAATACCTGACATTTTATTTACACATGGTTGCAACTTCTATTTGCTGAGATGAGGCGTATTTGTTCTCACCCTTTTTTTTTCTGCAATGCTATTGTAGCAATCTCAGTGCCATCCTAAGAGGTCACTGAAATCACTATTTTAAATATATAAAAAGAAATAAAGGTTTATGGAAGAAAGAATAAAGAAAATTAAGGAAATTAATAAAAGAATGAAGAAAATTGTATCTTATTAACTTCAAAAATGAATTTTAGGTTTCTGGAACATGTAATGTTACTATATTTTACAATGCATGTTTATAAATGTATGTTGTGTAGAAAAACTTGAATATTCATGATTATGTTCATCCCGTACTGTATTAGTCCATCTCTGTTGCATATAACAAAATACAATAAAATTTATTTCTTACAGTTTCAGTGTCTGGGAAGTCCATAGTCCAGGGAACACATCTGGTGAAAGCCTCGTTGGTGGTGACTCTACACAGTGACACAGGGTATCACATGACAAAATGTCTGAGCACGAGAGAGAACTAAGCTTCTCCGTTGTTCTCCCTGTTAAGCCATCAGAACCATGGCCATTACTCAGTGAATGCATCAATCCATTCAGGAAGCACAGCCCTCACAATCTAATCACCTCTCAAAGTCCACCTTTCAAATATCATAATAGGATTTCCCACCCTCTTAATACTGTCACAATGGGGATTAAATTTCTAGTGCCCGAAACTGTGGGGACACATTTAACTCATTTCACCTACTAATATCTGTGGAAGGTAATTCAAGGGGTTCTAATATCAAAACTGCCTCTGCCCTTCAGTAGGAATAACTTCCACGTGATTCATAGATTATGGTGAGGCAACTTATTACATCAAATGATATGCTAAAATGTAAGCTCTTTTCCAGCTGAATGCCAGTAACAGTAATTGTATGTATGTGTGTGATGTGTGTGTATATATAATATTTATACATATATGCATCTATTTACAAACTCTTATTATTAGACAACACAGTATTTTTACTTATTACTCTGTCTTGACTAGTTACTATATTTAGAAACATTCAATTACCATAGCTGTGTTTTGGCTTGAAGGACTTCTTAAATTTCTTATTGTATTTATCAGCTCCAGGATTTCTTTTTGATTTTTTCATTATTATTTCAGTCACTCTACTACATTTCTTGTTCTGGTCACTTATTGTTTTTCTCATTTCACTGAATTGTTTTTCTGTAATTTTATTGAAATTCATGGAGCTTCCTTAAAACTGTTATTTTGAAATTTTCATCAGGCAGTTTAAACATCTTCATTTCTTTAGCATCAGTCACTGGCATCTTCTTTTGTCTGTTTGCTGATGTCAAGTTACCCTGATTGTTCTTGATCCTTGTGGTTGAGTGTCAATGTCTGCACATTTGAAGAAGTCGGTACTTATTCAAGTTTTCACAGCCTGGTTTTGTCTGCAAAAGCATACAGCCTGCATGGTGCTGGAACGTGCCAGAAGCCCAAGGCTGTCAAAGTAGTCCTGGCAGTGGTACAGGCCTGGAGATTGAGTCCACCATGAAAGCCTGAAGCCTGGGGCTGTGTAGTCAACCCTGATGCCAGAGCAAGTCTAGAGGCTCAGTCTGTGGGTACTAACCTGGAATAAGGGTCGTGGGTGTCTGCCTGGTGCTGGGTTTTATTGTGGCACACCTTGTGTTTGGTTTCAAGGCAAAGACCTGTGCTCACTTTTCTCTTTTTCCCCCAAGTGTCACTCTCCACACTGTGCAGCCTGGGCTTGGGAGGAAGTGACATGGGTAATATAAAACAGTCCTTCCTACCCTATTAAATGGATCTTTTTTTATTATTTTGCTACAGCCAGGTACTGTAATCTCTCACCTTGTTTCCTTAGCTCTTGTGAAGGTATTTTCATGCATGGATAGTTGTTCAAATTGTTTTTTTGTGGGACAACAAACCTTGGAGGGTTCTATTCCATGATCTTCAAGGATTTCTTAAATTTCTATATTAGTGAAGTTGTAGTAATAATCAACTACCTACTCGTATTGTGTAAATAATTAAAAAACAAAAGGCCTTTTAAATTGGATAGGGCACCAAAATTCATTTAATACTGGCTGTTAATATTTTTTGACTGAGTGCATGATTTTTGCCTGAACAAAGAGGGTACCTTCTTTCCTTTCTGGTAATATTTATTTTAATAATTATAATTCACTTTTTAATTTTTCTTACTTGAAGTTAGAAGACTTTAAGTTTTTTTTATTTTCTTTTTCTCTGTGTCTGAAGCAAGCTTACTGTTTGTTTAATCACAATGTATTTTGTTTAGTATTTAAATGCTGTTTATCCAGACACCTTAATTTGATTGTTTCCTTTCGTATTTGTCTTCACCAGGTGTTTCTTGACTGGAGCACATTTCCCACATGATAAAATTAAAGGTCTAATTAATGCCTTTAAGGGCATTGGTGCACAATTCAGCACCTAATTTTCTGCAGGGGGCATATTTAGGTGTTTAACTAGGTGGAACTTGGTGCATACAAAGCCCCTCTTATTTCTTTGTGAACACTTCAATGCAGAAACGAAGAATGTATTCACATTATTTGGTATATACTTTTCTAGCAAGCAGGGGAGTACAGAAAACAAATATATCTAAGCCACATTTCATCGAGCAGAAACAAAAATCCTATTAGATGAGATGTTGAAATATGAGGTCCATTTCTTTGGAGCAGAGAGGATAATACCCAGCATTTGAAAATAGGGGTTGGTGGTGGGGGGACTTGCAAAAGCACTGCATGAAAAATGAATACTTTGAAAAATCACATCTGAGGTGTAGAGGATCTTAAGAAAAATATGGCATCACATCAAGCACGAAGAGGAATGCTAAATCACCACCAGGCAATGGCTGGCAGAAAACTGGCCAGGAAACAAAACTCATTGATCTATCTTAAGGCTACCAGAACCAGGAAGGAGACCATCTGTATAAAAGCTGGGACAATGTTTCTAATCTCATTTCATTTCACTTTCAATCTACTTTGAAGCACAAATGTTGTAAATGTGTTTGATATTATTACTATAAAATGTTTCCTAGATTATCAGGATATTAAATCTATTAAAAATTACATTTCATTCTAGTGTCCTCAAAGATATGATCTGTCAGAGACAGAGATAAAGTTTTAGCCCAATTTCTACTTCTCCTCTACAAAACCATAATCTTTATCAGCCTTTCACTTTTGACACAGACAACAGACATTTTTTCAACATTTATAAAATGCTAGTGTCAAAACAAAAATTGCCCTGGACAAACTTAGAAGGGCAAAGAAGACTGTATTTAAGAAAGTTGTAATAGGGGACAGAGGCCAGAACTCAGCCTGAGTTCAATTGCACTGAAACAAAATGCTGGAGTGTTTTTCAAGAGATGGGGGTGGCGGCAGATTATAGGTCATCTGTGTTTGTTAATTGACTTTATCCAAAGGAGAAATAAACTTTCTTGTATCTTCATGTCAGAAGGTAGGTTTACAACTTGGAGCAAGATACTGCACTGAAGTTAGGCTCCTATCTTCCCAGAAAAACTGGAGAATAGGGACTCTATCTTTCTTGATGACTACATTTCAAAGGGATGGCTCCCAGTATTTTGAGAAAGACATTTCTGGATTGTAAATCTGGCAAGAACATTTTAAAACATTTATATCTCAAAGGTGCAGAGAAAGAATTTACAATTATAAGTTTTCTAAAGTAAATGCTCTGTGGAAAGGGAGGTCAGGGGCCTTGAAGCAGGAAAGCTCCTGTTTAAAATTTAGTCAAGCTGAAGAGAACTTTATGACCTTCTTCATAACTACAAAAATACAGCTTTTAAAACATCCAGTAGACCTAACCCTTTCAATCCTATTATTGCCCTACGTACCACTCAAATAGAAATTCTGGATTTTCTGCTTGTAAATCTCCATTTACTAGTAGGTTTATTCATAGTCATTTACTACATTATATTATGTAAGTACTATATTGGATTGGGTAAGGCAGATATTAAAATAGATATTAAATATTAAAATGGAAATCATAGTAATCAGAATTACCAAGTAATGTGAATCACAGTGTTTCATACTCTTGCTTTCCCTCTATACCACACCTATACATTAGTCAAGAGGCTTGTCAGAAACCCTAGGGTTCAGAGGCTCACACTGAGGTAATGTCAACTTCAAATTTTATCTCTGATGCAGACTAGTTACACAATTTGTGGGGTTCAGTGCAAAATGAAAATATGGTATCCCTTGTTCAAAAATTATTTAGAACTTCAAGATAGAAACAATGGAGCAATAAATCAAATACTGGGTCCTTCTTTACAAGGGGCCATGTGCACCAGCACTGGTCCTTCACAATTGCTAATTTTCCCTTAAGAATATTTCTATGATCCCTATCCAGACATGACTAACTATCCTATGAAATCTAGCACTTGGTTCTTTTGTTTTTCCATGTATTGTAATAATTTGTGTTGGTTCTTTTCTTTATTAGTTAGATAGCATTTGAAGGCAGAAGTGCATGTCATACTTATTTCTTTTACTTGTGCAACAGCTTGCACCTTGCTTTTGATCTTACGTAGATGCATTTCAAAATAAGTAACACATTACATAGTTCAAAAAACACAATAACATAAGAGAAGTATATATTGCAAAGTCTTGGACTCACCTTCCCTCATACACTTGTTTCTAGCTCATCCCCTAAATCCATTAGATAACTGGGTTTTTTTAGTTTGTTGGTACATTCTTCTGGAGTCTCTTTAAGCAAATGTAAGCACACATGAATATGAATACCTATTTCCCCTCTTTCTTACATAAAAAGTGATATATTTCATGTACACACACACACACTTATATACATACACACACTGTTCTGAACTTACCTTTTTCACTTCATCATATGCACTAGAGAATGTTTTATATGCTACATAGAGAATTTTCTCTGTGTCATGGATTATTTAACCAGTTCCAGATGAATGGATACTTAGACTATTTCCAGCCTCCTGCTATTACAAACAAGTATCAATGAATAAACTTATAGATAAGCTATCTCATGTATGAATGTATATTTGTAAGATAAACATCTTTCCTATGTTTTCCAGACTCTACTTTTCATTTTACCCCTTTTAATATAAACTTAATTTTTGAGACAGTTTTGCCATTTTACTTTTATTTTTTTCAATTCTTTTCCAAAATTTTAAAGGTTTCCTTCTGCTGTCTGACCATATCTCTCCCATGCATTTGTATTTCCGATTTGAAGACTTATTTAGTAATAATTTTAAAAAGGTTTTTTGTTGTTGTCATTTCTTTGTTTTTATGCATGTTGGAATATTTGGCTTACGACATTGTATAAAAATTAAACATTCTTCCAATGAGTTTTGTTTCTATTCATTGGTGTTTGGATGCTATTATGCACATTTTTCTTACTGTGTATTTTTAGGGATACTGTATTTATTCTCTTTTTGCTATATGTATTAGAATTAGTAGAATTTTTCTGGATTACATATCAACACAAACTGTCATTAGAAGAGTGAAGGGGCCATTGACTTGATCAGGTTTCTCTTTTAAAGCCTCCATCTTCTTTAGCTATAGTAACACATTCTTCTTTTAAAAATGGCTGCTCTGCGTGACCATATCACATTTAACTATCACTCAGTATCTGATCTGAATTGAGAGACCTTCTATTTTTTATGATAAGTTATCTCAAGCCCTAGAATAATATGGGCAATATCCTCTACTTGTAAAGTGCTCTCTTACTTTCAAAGGAATTCCTTTCTGCTGTGAGTTAAAATCTTGGACCCCATGTTCTTTCTACCTCTTCTTTCTCAGCTTCTACTTCCCATGGTTTGAAAACTGCTATACAGGGCACAAAGCACAAGAGAGGACCTAAAAATGGGCTTTTATATATCTAAGAAAAAGTAACCACACCCTCTAGTAAAACATGGCTTATCTTAGAGATCAGATTTTGTGTGAAGGTGGTAAGAGGAAGGACAGTGTGAAAGAAGCATGCGAAAGAGAAAGGAAGTGTGAAACGTGCATCTTCCACTGAAAAAAGAAGAATCATGGGGATAAAGGAAAGTGCTTCTTTTTCTCTACCACCTGGCACACAGAAAACACTGAGTACATTTTTGATAAATAAAATTTATTTTTGGCATATTTCAACATGTGTGTGTGTGTGTGTGTATATATGTATGTATGTAATACATATAGATATATGTGTGTGTGTTTGCATACATATATACCCAGACATGTATATGTATATTTATATATATTTTATAGACACACACTTATATGTTTATATCTTTATGACACTTTGGAAAGTCACTTCCAGAAATTAATAAAATCACATTCGAAAACATAAACCAAGAATTTTATTCTTATGTAATTTTATTCTTCTGGCATTTGTCATAATTGTTTTTTAATTAATTATACTCTGGACATAGATCATTCAAACCTAATTGTTTCTTGACCTAGGACACTTTGATCTATCTAAAGCCCTGCCTTCATAAAGACATGTTCTGTTGTCTGCCTTCCAAAATCAGGTCATCTTGTAGGACAATCCTAGTTAAGAGAGATTGAGAGAAGTAAAGAGTGGTTCATTTTTATTAGAAGAAATATTTTTAAAGTTTTTAAAGGCAAATTAATATAAATATGATTCATCTCCATAAAATTCTATATAACCAACAATTAGTACCGCGTGCTATACAAATATCTCCACATTCCTCAGTACCATTTAGTAAAAAATTAGGAAGAAATAGTAATGACAAAAATAAAATTTAAACTTACAGAAACATAATTTCCCATTTGGATAGATTCAATAAACAACCAAATTTTTATGGGTTAAGAAAAACAGTATGGAGTCTCTTTAAAAAACTACAGATAGAGATACCATATGATCCAGTAATCCCA
>NW_007731284.1:80542-98100 GCF_000696425.1 Galeopterus variegatus | reverse complement strand
ACAACCAAATTTTTATGGGTTAAGAAAAACAGTATGGAGTCTCTTTAAAAAACTACAGATAGAGATACCATATGATCCAGTAATCCCAGTACTGGGTTCACATCCAAAGGAATGGAAATCATGTTGAAAAGATACCTGCACTTCTGTGTTCATTGCAGCTCTATTTACAATAGTCAAAATATGGAACTAACCTAAGTGTCCATCTGCAGATGACTGGATAGAGAAAATGTGGTATATATACACAACCGAATACTACCCAGCCATAAGAAAAATGAAATTCTGCCATTTGGATCAACATGGGTGAGCTTGGAGAAAATTATCTTAAGTGAAATAAACCAGACACAGGAAGAGAAATACCACATGTTCTCACTCATAACTGGGTGCTAAGAAAGAAGGAAAGTAAAAAGAATGATAGAGAGAAAGAGAGAGAGAGAAAGAAAGGAAAAAGGAAAGGAAAGGACAAAGCTAAGGATACAAGAGATCTGGGGAGGGAGGAAGAAGGGGTGAGGAGTGCTAGGTTGGGTGGAGGGCATGGGGAAAGATTATGGTTTGTAATTATGAATATGCTAATTATGAGTATACATATATATATATATATATAAATCTATGTGTGTAGTATGTGGTATATTCCTTTTAATCTCTGGCTGCACAGACTAGTTCCTATCCAATTTTGCTAATATGCTATTTTGTGGATAGAGCATAGCTAAGCAGTGAGGCACGGAGCCCTGCAATGGAGTAGAACTCCCAGGGACCTGTGAGAGAATACATGTTCTTATCAAGGCAGATAGTCCTGCCTGCCAAAGTTGATGGTGAGATCAAGCTGAAAGCAAAAAATCCGAACATGAATAAAAATAAAGTGAGTATTATAAACTAGAAACTACCACACTTGAGTGTTTATTATGTGCCAATATGGGTTTTAATGGCTCCACTTTAAAGATAAGGAAATTTAAATACAAAGTGTTTCATCCAAGATCACACAGCAAGAAAATGGCAGATCAGGGACTTGAGTCCAGCTACCCATCTCAAAACTCAAGCTTTTCTTTGCCACATAGGCTCTCTACTACTAGTCTCTAGAATAAGCACCTTTGGACCATGAACAAAGAGAAAGCCCAAGACTTCATTTTATGTGGTGTTCAGTGAAAAACACATAGATGCTTCAGGGAGCTTAAAGAACTAGGTCCAGCTGGTTAGATAAAGGATTTCAAAATTGCATGTCCAAAAATGAAGTCAACATATTTCCCCACACTTTGTTTTGCTAGGGGTACCCTTCCCCAGTGAGAAACACTGGCAGCTACTCTCTCTTAGAAACACACACTAGAAAGTCACTTGTTATTTTTCCCTCATCCATATCACACATTACATATACTATCAACTTTATTCAGACTTCCTTAATAAATCTCAAGCCTAGACACCTCTCATGATCATATTCTACTATATTATTTAAGAAAATCCTCACCTCTGGGTTAGTACAATAACATCTCAGATGCCCCACCCTTACTTATGTCCTTCCCATGCTCCACCCATCCCCAACCAATTCTCCACCTTAGAATTAATGATGATTTTTAAATGCTAGTCTTATCATGTGATTCCCCCTGTTTAAAATACCCCTCTCCGGATAAAATCCAAATGGCATAGTGCATAATAAAGACAAAAGTGTATTTCACATTCTCTGATGTAGAAAAAAAGCAGTAAATCCAATTGTTGAGGGGGTAGAGATGACCAATTCAGGTTTGGACATTCTTAATTTAAGGTGCTTATGGGATATCACATTGAGAATGTCCAACTGGTATTAATATACAGATATACAACAGGTTTGGACATTCTTAATTTAAGGTGCTTATGGGATATCACATTGAGAATGTCCAACTGGAATTAATATACTGATATACACGCACACATATGTACATATATACATGTGTACGTGTATATGTATGTGTGTGTATATATCTATACTGGTCTTTTCCTCTCAAAGGAGAGAAACCAGATGAATTTATTTACAGAAAAATACTAATAACATTTATTACCCACCCCAGGAGCATTTCTTTGCATTGAACAATTTTGGAAAATATTAATTCATTCATACACATATAAAGTAATTTCAAAACATAGGACCTCAAGCACAATGAAATTGAAATGGAAAGGTATTTTTAAAGGATGGGTCTTGGCCTTTCAAATCATGCTGCTTGTGTATTTCACACATGCAGTAAGAGGCACTGATTTCAGAGAAGCTGCTGTAAAATTCACCGTGGCTGAAACATGCAAATCAGCACAGAATGTTTGCTGGAGGGTAAGTCAGAGCAATGCCATTGAAGTAGCCTGTATATGCATATCTCATTGGTGACATCTTGAGCTCTGTTAATCAATTCCTATTTGAAATAAATGCAACTGCTTGTATAGCAAAAGAGTAGATTCATAGGGCTGTGACAAAGATATTTTATAGATGCTCTCCAAGGACTTTAAAAGGCAAAATGACAGGAAGTTTACTAAATCTATACAGCTAACCTAAAGAAAAGGTTAAGAAAAAATCAGAAGCCTCTTAATCCTTTATAGTCTGCAAAATTTAATAAACAGTGTTGTAAATTTGTCCACTGATTTCTAGGTATGATCCTTTGTAATGATGCCTGCATTAAACAGGACATCTAACAGGTGCTAATTTCCATCTAGAAAGTAATATAGCTCATAATTTTATTCCTCTACTGAATAGTCTCTTCTAAATATTTAAAAAACAGAGCTTCTCTGCTAGGAAAATCAGAACAAAAACTATCTGATGAGATAACAAAGAATGCTAGGATTTTTATGAAGGAAGCATTACCAAATTTGGCTCACAATTATGCACAGAACTCCTAAGGGCTACCTATGACATCTTTACTTCAGATAGTTGCTCTCCTAAATCATCAATAATAGAGGCCTCAGGCATTATGGAGTAAACCCTGGAGCTCACTGCATATAGACTCTAAGGGGTATCATTTTCATGGTTCAGTTAACAAGAGAAGTGAAACTCACGCCATTATTTGACTTGCTTAAAATATACCTTTTTCAAGTTTTAAGCTCTTCTACCCTATATATTTGCAATTATTTGGCCGTCAGCATTCTCCTTGAAACTGTCCTCCTCTGCCTATTTCTCCTCTTGTTCCCGGTGACATTTTTATGCCATAGCTCCTAGCTATCCCTCAAACACAAAGATAGTTGAAGCAACATCCAAAAATACCAGCTCCCAGGAGCTGTTAGTTCTGTGCTTAGAGTATAAAACGGGTCTCAAGCCTGGGTAATAACAGAATTCATGAATCTCTATTCCCCGATGACATTAATAGCAGCGTAGAGCAGGAAGCAGAGTTATGTTAATTTCTGCAGGTAATGCGTGAAAGCAGATAGGGAAAGCTTGAAAGGTCAACATCTGCTGTCATGCAGGAGTGTTGCAAAATGTGATTGGCCAGTAAATGTCAACACCGTGTTCTAAAATCTACATGCCACCCTTTCAATTTAATCTTAGCTTGCAGCCCAGCTAACAATCATGCCGCATGTTTCAAAAGCCCTTGAATTCTAAAATGGAATTGTATGATTGCATTCCCATGGCAATAAGACACCTGTAAATTATGAACTTGTCATTTAATCAGCATAAATGTAGGGAGTTTGTGCAACCACTGTGAATTTTTTCATATCTATTTTCAGGGAAGGCTGAAGACCTCTTAATGATTATATACCATAACGGATTGCAAGTCTAACTGTTGCCATGGTGTTATGTACTTCTTTTCTTTTAAAGAAGTGACTGGAATGTAGAGCAGATAATGAATCTAATTGATTGTCCCCTGCTCCACACAGATATGCTTTATATTCTCTCCCTTTTGTGCTCTTCCTCCCTTTCACTCCAGATTGGATTCACAGCCATACATTTGTTCACTGACTAGAACGGATCAAATACAGAGCAACCCCTACCTTATAAAAATGAATAAATAAAAAATGATCTGCTTTGAAAAATGTCTGTAACAAAAAAGTGTATGTATAAAGAGCATAGAAGAAAAAAAATTTATATTCACAATACAAACTGTCAGATTCAATCAATGAGAAGGGAGACAATAGGTTCTTCTCAAAAAAATGTCTGCAGACTCATAGTCACGGTATCTGGGGTTATGCACAGGTTCTTTATAATAAAATGTGGACTAAGTTAGTGAATCTCAAACTTTCTAGATATTCAAATTCAAAAGATCATCAGCATATTTGATGGGTAACTGCGTTTTAAAATTGCCATTATTGTGTATTGCCAACTGGAAGCTAATCACAGCACGAAGCACAAAATTTAATATAATTGACTTTTACTTTCACAGCCTGTGAAAATTAACCAAAAATAGAATTTTAACAAATGTGTTTTATCTTGGGTAATTATTTTGGAAAGACTTATACATACTTGGCTACAGAGTACACAGTTTTTCCCCATACAAAATATTTATATTTATAGATCGAAAGTAGTTGAAAAGTGGTCCTAATAACTTCCTGTCAAATGATTCCTGAGGTAAAAATTTATAGGTGAATGAATTTAGTCAATTGATTTTTCCAGAGTCATAGGACCTAGTAAGGAGCCTGGCTAGATCCCAGCTTTCCCTGACTCTTCATCAAGTGCTCTTTCCACCACTCATAGTTCAACTGATATTTTTACATCTCTAAAAATGACAAAAGGTAAGTAAATTTAAAAAGAGGCATTTTTTTTTTCTCTAAAAATAAATGGATATAGACACACATCTGAGTTGCTGCTTAGTATCTACAAGTTATGTTAGAGCACAAATGTGTTCACACTTAATGTTAAGTTACTCCTATTACAGTTTACAGAAGTTTAAATTTAAAAATCTAACATTGTTTTTAAAAAGAAACACAAAATCAAAATATTGAATTATAACATAACTCTTTGATTTCAAAAATATTGTATTATAACTGATTTTCTTGACAATTTAAAATATGAATTGAATGTCTGTCTAAGAACATGTAAAATGTAATTTCCTTTGTTTTGTTGGTGTGGATGATATGCTATTAAAGGTGATGCACTGACTAAAAATGCCCACCGTTTATTCTGCTAAAACACTTGTTAAGCACATACAGTACTGGGCACATCTTTCCACTTTCTGCCATGAAAAAGATAGGTGGTTTTCATTAATGTTAAGAAACCTATTGTTGGGAAAATAGAATAGTTTAATCAGACCCCCTCACCTTAGGTCCGGTTGGGTGTGGTGCAGCACATTCTTTGTAAACAAATTTGTTTGTGTGCGGGTGGAGTTAGTATACATGCATGCCAATGTATCTTTTTAGTTTTGTTGCTATTCTTGTGTTTTCAAGAGTGTATGGAGCAGCGGCCCTGAACTGCTGGCTGGCAGAGAGCTTGTTTCTAAAAAGAGAGCATGTTTACTTTATGGCAGCTGCTCAGTTTTTCTTTGGACTTTTTGGGTAGCAGTTGAGTTTCTGAGTTTCTCTTTGGACTGCCTAGCTCTAAGACATGTGTGTGCAGAAATAAAGACTACTCTTTCTTCAACCAAGGCTCCAGGGACCTTTCTCCTGGTTACCTAGCTCATAGACCTGCGTGTGAAGGGTTTATGACCCAGTCTGGACAACAGGCATGAGGGATCTGTGAGCTCCAGATCCAGCCCTAGCTCTACACCTATTAATCAGTGTTGAGATAGGTACTAGCTCTTTATGCCGGCTATGGCTGGCAAGGTGGGCAATACTCTCTGTTGACAGTTTATGTCTAATTCAAGATCATGACTGACCAGTGAGGACTTCACCTCCCCTCCACAGTCAGCTAACATGGAAATGCATCCATACTTAAACCATGAATAAACATTAAAATATGAACTTTGAATGATTCTATATAAAGCACAGTGGCATGTCCCATCACTCTTCCAAACTGAAAAGGTGGACCAAGTCCTATTAGTCTCCAAAAGCATGATCAGTAGCATGACTATAATTGTTACCTTTATGCTGAATTTTTAACTTTTAGAGGGGTTATAAGTAATTTTCCTTCTAAAAGCTATGAAAACCTGTCAGTTATTGGAATGATCAGATGTAGTCTCTATGTTTTATCCTCATAGCTGAACACTTATTAACACACTATAACACTTGATCTGAAATATTATTAATTAATGGTTTGTTAAAAACTATGTTATATCTCCCACATTGTCAATTCTTTCTTACATGATGGCAATTCCTAAATTTGTATCATCATCTCTTCTTTTCAGTACCATATTACAGCATCCACAAGAAATCTGTCTCTAGATATGGTTCCAGGAATCTCACACTCACTGTATGCAAAGTAAAATTAAGTACTTTTACCTTCTCCCTTTTAATTTGTTGCATCACTTACTGATACTGGCTTAAACGAAGGCAAGAAACTGGAGTCACCTTTGCTTCCCTCTACTAGGTCAATCCCCATATATCAATGTAGCAAATATTAACATCAGAAATACCTTTATAACCTATTCCCTTTTCTCTCCATCCCCCTAATTTAGACCAGCCTATATTAAGATCTAGAGATTGGCTAAAGAGAGATGATGATGATGACAGTCGTGGTCATGGTGATGATCGTGGTGATGATTGCTGTTATAACTATCCCTGGAAGAAATAAAAGTTAATCACTGAGCACAACTATTTCAGTGGCATAAAATTCCTGACCCTACAGCTGAAACAATGTCATAAGTACATGAAAACATCAAAAGGAATTTCCACGTAGAGCTAAAGCAACTAATACAGGAAAGTCAATAAGTGGCATACAGTAGAAGTTTATTATGTAATCATGCAAGAGCAATTTAAAGTGAAGCAAGAAGCAATCATATTCCAGTACCCAAACGCTAAGTGAAGGTAGGGAGAGAAGAATTTCTCCCAGGGTAAAGACAATCTAGTTTTTTCAATGTCCTTGAGTATTTTAAAGCTTAAAAACAAAGGTCATACATAGCCTTGGTTATAACCTCAGTAACTGATGGGTACCATCTATCTCACGGCTGTAGTTGCTGGCATTCATGGAGTATTTTAAAGCTTAAAAACAAAGGTCATACATAGCCTTGGTTATAACCTCAGTAACTGATGAGTACCATCTATCTCACGGCTGTAGTTGTTGGCATTCATGGGAAGTACTAGATACAGTAAATACAAGCAATATATATATATACAGTTTTGTTATTTTTCCTCTTAACACCCACACTTCTTCCTTCTCCTCCACTCATTATTTCTTTCCTTCCTCTGAAACCCACCTAAACTATCTTTTTCCAGAAGAACCCTTTGCCTGTTACCTTTCTCTTGCCCTAAGTCACTACTATCGTGAGGTTCTTTTGTCTCTGGGAATGTTAAAAGTAATCTGAGAGTCTACCATAATGGAGGATAAAGGATCCATCTTTACCCCTACAGTGTATACTATTTCATGTTGCTGGTGGTTTGGAGATGGTAGAATATATTTTGAAGCAATAATCCTTTGGGCAATTAATAAAATGCATGTAGCTTCTTGTTGCACTGGGTAGAGTATTAGCTCTTTTATTAACATTCTTTCTGAAGGGTAGTCAGTGGAAATTAAGACCAGACATACTTAAGAGGCAACAATGAGTTAAGCTCTATTGCCAGAGCGTTGAGGTACTTTTTCCATCTCTTTTAAAACAGGAGCTGTGAAACTTAAGAGACTAGTTTTAGTTAAACAATTCATAACAAATCTTCTTTGTAACTGTTTTACATAAAATTATCTCATAGATTATGCATAAGAAGAATGATGTCAGTAGTACCAAAGTTGAGAAGAATAAAGGGATCTGGGTAAATGTTTTACCTTTTAAATATATCATTCAAAAAGACTAAGAAAATGGTTAAAATTTACAATCTGACAGAGAAACATTCTTACTCAAATGTCATAAAGAGACATCCATTTTCCAATAGAGTATTAAACTTATTTTGTAAACTAAATCTGAATGTTGTTGAATTTTATTAAGTCAAATGTCTCTCACACAAACATACACACACTCTTACACACTACTCATACGTAAACACACACTTGCCTAAATGTAAAAGCAGAGCGATGATCCTAGATTAATCCGTCAAAGTGCCGTTAGCTACATTTTTAATCTTCTGCAGTCTAAACATTTTCAAGACTCATGCCCCCTTTCTTCATCCAGCAGAGAAGATTGAATGGGTATCCTAACCACACTGATGATAAGAAGGGAAAGATAAACCAGAGAAGTCATTCTTGCCTTAGGGATTCACCTGGTAAATTGCTGCTTAAAGAGTCCTGTCAATAAGTTAACTTCTTTACTGTCAAGAGCAATTCTCTGCTGGCTGTGAGATGGACAAGATGACCTAATAGATCTTTTTTCATCTCAAGATTCAAAGTTTCCCTTTAAGGAACTGTAACTGAAGAATAGGAACAGTGTTTAGGGTCTGTCCATACATTTCTAACTTTAAAAGAAATTGTATCTGATTATTTGCTTTTTTGGGTGAACTGGTTTAAATTCTCTAAAAATAATATATATATTTTTTACTCACATACTTCATTTCTATGTTTATTTTTAAAAGAATGGCAATGATTAAGATATATTCCATGGCTTAATATTATAGAACGGTGATTTCCATTTACACCCTTTTTTGTTTCCTAGCATCCACATTGCCTTAAATGGAGGACTTTTCCTCTTTCATTTCTATGTCTTTTAGTCAGCAGATACATATAGTTACGTGGATAAAAGCATGGACATTAGAACCAGGTTGGATTTTTAAGTCTGACTCCTGCACCTATTAGCTGTTGTGACCTTGGACAAGTAACACCAACCTCTTTCTGCCTCAGTGTAATTGTCTAGAAGGTGGAGGTAATAGCAGCTCCTATCTTACGTGGCTGTTGTGAAGATTAAATGAGCTAATATATATAAAGCATTTAGAAAAGTACCTGACACATAACTAAGTATTATTGTGTAAGTGTTTGCTACTGTTTTGTTATGATGATGATGATTATCATTGTGGCAGTTCTTATTAAATGCACCATTTTTAAGAATGTTAAGTTATTCTCCAGATACATACATGTAAAAAAAATCAGTTTCAGGAACAATGCCACATTAGGATTTTGCATTCTATCAGTAATTCAGTGGTTTTTGCATTATTCTTGCTAAATTAGAAGAGTAATGCTAGCAGAAATGGGAAATTGAAAATCATGATGACTTTCTTTTTTCTTTTTTGTCAGCTGGCCAGTACTATTCATCTTTCATTTATTTACTTTTTTTTTTTGCAACTGGCTGGTAAGGGGATCTGAACCCTTGACCCTGGGATTACAATACATGCTCTAACCAACTGAGCTAACCGGCCAGTCCCCATAGAGGACTTTATAATTTAAACACTGAGGTCATCTTGAATATTTGAGGGAAATGACAATTGTGGGCCACTATTACTTCTCTTGTATCATAGCACTTCTCAAAGAGCATGTATAGAGTTACTAGAGACATCAGTGTAGGATGCAGCGAGAACAAACAAGATCCAGTGGTTTTAGAAAGATTATATTTTGAGAGGTTTCACAGATGCATTTTGATTTAACTTATACATTATTTATAGTGAATTACAAATACTTTCCACACTTCTAACTTTAAATTTAGTTGATCACTGAAACTGAAACTTCATTTCCTCTCTGAGGTCTTCCTCACTGGCTCTAGTAGACATGTGACTCCCATTTCATTCTCAGAATTCACTAAATTCCTAGCTTCATAACTTATCTGTGGTATTATCTTCTGTAGGGACTGAGCATCTTATTAATTAGACTGTGAACCACTTACAGGTAGTAACATGACTTCCTTAGTCTTTGTAATTCTCAGCATCTAACACACTGCTTGGCATAAAACAGGTTTCCAATAAAAGTTTGTTTAATGAATGAATAAATGTCATCTGTCTCTCAAAATTGATATTTAAAATTACTTATTCCCCAATATGATGATGGTATGATCCTCTGTCCTCATACCTTTTATTATTGGACAGAAAAAAGTGAAATGGTAACATATGACTTAGTAAATATGAATTCAAGATACAGAATTGGAATTTGCCTTTCAGGTTCTTCCGTTTTCACAGATCCAATGCAAAGTCACATTTTCAGTGTATAAAAATGTCTACTTAATCCTGGAAATAATTTCTGTTGCTGCCATATAATTTGGTATTATAAAATCTTTTATTAAATGATTAAATCAGATATCTGGGTACATATGGACAAAGTCAAATTGTTATTAAATGCATTTTATAGTGCATAAAATGTAGCAAATGCATAATTTAGATTTTTACTGAATTTCCTATAACATAAGTGACCATGAGTTTACTACAGCCTATAATTATTTTGCTTACTCATTTGGAAGCTAAAAATATAAGAAAGATTCTTTGCGTTCTTCTAGTTCTTCTTTCCTTTCACTTAAATATTCAAAGAATGGTTCTTTGAAAGTGCAAATAATTAACATATATTTCTATATTCTGTTTTATTTGGGAAGAAAGCAAATTTCAAAATAAGGAAGGACTTAGAAGAGGGTGCTGAGATTGAAAATTCTTACACAGAAAATTCTTTCCAGCTCAGGTATTTCAGAGGGGGGAAAAAAAAAAACTGCTTGAGAAAAATTTTCCTATCTTTGCCCCTAAGGAAATAAAGTTACAGTGACAGTCACTTAATCTAATAACTTCCCTTATTCCCGTCATAGGTTCATCTTGCAGGTATACTACTGGCTTTTCTCATTTTCATTCTTTTCACTGATTCTTTTTTAGCCGCTGATTCCCTGTTGATATCTATTGAAAAGTGCACAATTGCAATTTTAGCATTAAATCTCTCTCTAATACTGCTTGTCTCTTTTACTCTCATAAATTCAAAGCTATACGCCATGTCAATGGAATAAAGTGAGTCTAATTCTTTCTTTGGTTTGGTTGTTTTCTTTCTTCATCAAGCAGCAGCAATTAGAAAGCACAACACCTCGATCCCTTTTCTGATATAATTAGATGAGTAATTCTTTTGACAATCTGCTTTTTTATTGATTTTGCTCAACTTTCATACTTCCCTCCATTTTCACTGTATTCCACTCCACTCCCCACAAAGTTAGCCACAGCAGAAGTGGACATCTGCTTAGAAAAACATTTAGATTGCTAATGATTCTTTTTAACATCTGTTACACTGCTACTGAACAGTTGTTGTTTCTTTAAGGAAGCTCGAGGGACAAGACCTATGTCACCTTAATAGTGGATACTTTTTGGAAGTAGTAAGTCCTATGCCCCTGCGAGCCATCCGAAAGTACTATTGTGCATGTACATAAACTTGATGCTTCCAGTCTTACATTTTTTCATTGTCCACTGCAGTATTTCTGATTAGTGTACTTTGTGTCTGGTTATTGTAATCCTTGACAGATCGTTTTTGACTTCTCATTCCATTGTTCACTACAGTTTTCACTTTTAAAGGAAAAAGCTATTAAGCACAAAACGTATCTCCTATTTCCTATTGAATTTGATGTGAGCTTTTTATCAAAAAAATTCAAATGGGCTTTGATACCAACAACTCAATCTGTATGATAATTCACAATAAGAAAATGACTTGAGAATATGGGCTGGGATCAATTTTTTTATTTTCTTTTCAGCAAATGTGTGTGTACTTATTCACAAATACTTTGCAGAAAAAAATTAAAAAGTAATTTCTTTTTCACGTGTCTTCTCAGGGTATCCTGGAAATACTTTCTCCTGTTTTCATGCAGCAAAAAAAGAGTGTTTCTCACACATTCAGACTTTACTAGTGAGACAAGATGTGGTTCACATAAAAATTAGTCCTCTGGTAATTCAACAGAATTGTAAAATATTTAAAAGGAATTTTAGAGAGTCAGTCTTGGCCATAAAGAAACTGGCATGTGAAATAGACCTTAAAACAAGTATGAGATGACTGTGTTTTGCTACTTCATTTTCCTTTTAATTTTAGATTAAGCCATATCTAATATCGAAAGGAGTTGCCACTTGACTTATTTATTATTTAATCTTTTTCACATACAAATATTGTATAGATAGATGTATAACTGATAGCAGATAGATGGCTAGCTTTCTCATATTCTGCACAGTCTTATTATTTCCCATTGTCTTTCATCTGCAAAAAGCCCTATTGCAACCTCTGCTGGATAAATCAATCATGATACTAGGAAAAATAACCTACTGTCTTTATAGAAATTTGTATAACTGCAAAGAATATCTTCTATTTTACATAACAAATCAAAACATTAAGAACAGTAATGTAAATTGCAGGTTATTTTTCCTCTGATACCTTGGGGCAAATATTGTAGTATTATTTGTTTTCATCACCTTAGAAAAATTCAAGTTAAATACAAGAACAACAATCAAACAAATTAACTCAACTCCCTGCATTCTTCCACTTTTGACCTTTCATTTAGTTATAACTCAGTTGAATATAAGTGCTCTGGTATTTTAGACATTTGCTAAGGATTTTATCCATAAAAGTAAAGTATTTGTAGTTTGCCAAACCAATTAAATGACAGCTAATCTAATTATAAGTTTTCTCTGGAATGTATAACACAGTTTTATATCAAGGCACAGAATTTAAGAGCTACGTGCTTTTAGTTCCTTCTTCCTTCCTAAATATTGTTTGCTAAGTGTTATTATATTACTGGATTAATTAGTCATTGGAATTAAAAAATATTGTTGTAGACAACAGATGTTAGTTGGCATACTAGAAATAAATGATACTGCTTAAAGAGATCATGCACTCATGTAAAAAGTAGCACTAGAAGAGTACAAACCAAAATACGACAACTAGTATTCCCTTGTGACTGATCTGATATCCAAGATTCCCTGACTCCTAGAAAATTATATTTTTCAACTACATTAAAATTGTATTTCATAATTAAGTTTTAATTTAGTTATATGAAATAAGATTTCTGTACAGAAAGTATAAACACTTGGGCATTTCATTATATCACACTTTTAAATTTTAATTTATAAAGCATAATTATAAACCTTTTAATTAAAATATATCTAAATATCATTGTGCTATATTTCTCCCCTCACTTCACACATACTCATAGTCAAGACCATGGTGGCTTCTATTCGATGGAGTGTTTCAGATAAAATGTGAAAGACTTCAAACAATCCAGAGGAGTCTGATTCTACCTCGAAGTAGTAGTCAGTCAAGAAGTCTCCAAAGTAGTGACTTTATTTCATGGTTTCTAAGGTTTGCTTGTCTGGCTTTCTTTTCTTCCCTCTTTCTTTCTTTTTTATATTTTAACATCTCTAAAATTTATATGCATCTTACAGTTATTGACCAATCACAGTTTAATAGAAAACATTTTTCTTTCTTAGTGAACACAAAATCTTTCCGTAATGACATTACATCTTACTGTAATGACATCTTAGGGTCAAAAAACATGGCAAATAGATACCAAAGAATATGTTGAATTTAGAAAGAACCCATTGGTTGGATTATGTATAACATTCCTTTTGAGGCAACAGTTAACACTTGATGCTCTTTACTTTTCCTGAGTTACCTACAATCAATCCCAGCCACTCACTAAAATTTTAAAGCTGATTATTTTTTCCTTCACTTTCCTATCAGCTAATTCTCCAAATAGCATGTTTAAGAAAAAAACAGTGACCCTGAGGGATGGAAGGAATAGATCATATCTGCTAGAAAATGAGACCACAGTACTCAGTGATTTGTGAAACATTAACAATGAGATACTCAAGAGCGTTTTTATAGCATGACATCCGAAAAAATCAGTATATGGCAGGTGGTATTTCATTATGTGAATAGATTTTCTCCATGTATCTTAAACTTTAAAAATACCCACTCAGTCAGGAAAACTTTCCTTATATATAAATGTAATATGCTGGCAGACTTTAGACAGCAAAATTTGTATTATTTTTTCCTTCACTTTCCTATCAGCTAATTCTCCAAATAGCATGTTTAAGAAAAAAACATTGACCCTGAGTGATGGAAGGAATAGATCATATCTGCTAGAAAATGAGACCACTAGTACTCAGTGATTTGTGAAACATTAACAATGAGATACTCAAGAGCGTTTTTATAGCACGACATCCGAAAAAATCAGTATATGGCAGGTGGTATTTCATTATGTGAATAGATTTTCTCCATGTATCTTAAACTTTAAAAATACCCACCCAGTCAGGAAAACTTTCCTTATATATAAATGTAATATGCTGGCAGACTTTAGACAGCAAAATTTGTAATTTGAGCTTCTGCACATCTATCCAGCAAAACACCAATTCCATGGCTCTAGGCACCACCTGTCTTTCTCGCCATGGCTACCATTGGGGAGAAAAAACAGAAAAAGTTATGTAAGTGATGTGGCCCTGTGTCTCGTGTATATTTAGGACTCAGTAGGATAAAAAGATCAGTTTGGGTAAATCTTTTCAGAAAACCTGACATTAGCAGGAATGACAAGAGTGCCATCCATTAGCCCACTCTGTATTCTTATGCTGGAGGCGGCAAGGATTTGAAATTGGCAAGCCAATTTATGCCTTTTCTCAACCTTTATGACTTTTTATTCAAGGAAGATAACAGCTCTTTCCATTTAGCACCACTCAGGATCCATTGAGTGTGTCACAGTCACCTTGGTGAGTCTCAACAGCCTTGAAATGTCTGGTCTTGCTAACCTAAGTGTCAAGTATTCTTCTCAAAGGGTGAGTGTGCGTGTTTGCATGTGTTTACACCCCCCAACATAAACATATAATATTGCCAAGTTTAAATTTAATAAGCCCACACTCCACAAAGCAAAGCTAGTACATCTATTTAAATACAAAGCAAACAAAAGCAATTGAATTGTGTGTAGTAGCTCTATATTATGTTTATTCTAGAATAAGCAATATTTAAAAACGCATTTTAATCTTCCAACTCCTTAAAAAGGTCAAGATCATTATATATTTTTCTTGGACTGTTTTATTCATTGTTCCCATTTACCCGGCTGCCTTCATTACCATACAGACATAAAATGATAGGAAAAATTTATGGAGGGAGGCTACCTTCAAAATATTCATTAGTGCAGGGAATTAGTAATATTCATTATCATCTTGAAAATTGGGGAATTTTTTTTAAGTAGAATTTACATTCAAATGGCATACTTATAGTCCTACAATACCGTTTGAAAGGGGCACTAATGTTGCCAAGGAATAAAGAAAGGAAACAGAGCAATAAAGAAATTGCTATCAGATCACTTTCTTCATCTATTTTATTATATTTGATCTTCAAATTTTGGTGAAAAGGCATTCCAATTCTCAAGGTGTGCATTTTAGTAGCAAGGAATACATAACCAATGTTATTTCATTCAAGTTTAAAGTTGCCCTGTTTTATGTCTTTGTTCACATAAGAGCTGCAGAAAAAAAGCAAAGGCCAGTTCTTAACCCAATCAGACGTTGTACTCCCACCTTGTGGCAGTGTGGCTACATGGCTAGTTTTCTAAATGTGAAACTTCAGAATTTTGGTTGAAAATGTCTTATTTTGATATTGTCTTAATGACTGATGAAAATAAGATTGATTAGAAAGGGGCTTTGTGTTTCACCAAATACAGAGGTCTGTGATGCAGGGATTTTTGCAGCACGCAAATCAGCAAAGAGTGATGTAAACAGTGCTACAGAAGAAATAGGCTTCTTTTCCTTAGGTTGGACATAGAATCTGAAGAAATTTGTAGGCTCCTCTTTGTAATCAACCATACTAACAAGCTCCGTTCATCAAAATTCAAAATGATTTTAAATAACAAAATTACTTCATGAGCCTAGTTTAGATTGTTAATAAAGGTACACCTTCTTGTTCAGTTGCTTTTAGCATTTAAAACATACAAAGAAACATAAAAAATACCTCCAAAAAGATGGTACATAAATTAGATTTTCTGCAGAATTATGAAGAAAGCGGAACTTAATTGCTTATTTGTGTGATTTTTTTTCTCTCTCCTTTTATTTTTCATTTCTACAGATTGAGAAATATGTAGAAAAGGTACCCTTAGCTGGCGAGTTAGAGAAATAGATCTTGAGAATGTTTTTTTATTTCTTTACATTCCTGCTTATTCCACAGTTTACTACACCAAAGTATCAGCCAAAACTCCGCCTGTCAAATTCTTCTCTCTCAGATTGATTTTACTATCTCCCTAATCAAGTTTAACATCCACCTTTATTAGAAATGAAACTCCACTTCTCTCAGACAGAGTAAAACAAAGGTATTTCAGTTTCAGGGTGAAACAAACTTGGAACCAGGGACTCCATCCTGTACTACAGCGAAGGAGCTTCTTCAAAGGCATCTGAGTCCTGACCCTTTTTGTTTCACCAGTGCCTGGCAATTTCTGGAGATAACCAGCTTTATATTTTCCAAGGCTCTCCCTACCCAAAGCTGTGCTAGTCTCAGTGAAATTTAACTTCTGACTAGTAGCCTCTGTCTGAAGGTTGGGTTACCTTTACATCCAAACTTATCAGACTGAATTTAGGCAAATTCAGTTCAATGTGTTTTATTCCTCTTCAGATGTAGAAAAATATGAGTGAGTTAGCCTAACTTATGAACAGAATTTCTAATTGATTTGAAATTGGGTATTTCCTTTTTTAAAAGGTGCTAAAAAAAAGTTATTTACATTTTTTTTAAATTTGTGAGATATAAAATGATTCAAATTTTTTTTATGCTTCCCAATATTTGAGGAGAAAAAAGTGTTGTAATTTCAGTACATTTCAGTCTCAGAGTGTCCAGATTATATAATAAAAAACATTTTATTTTTTTGTTGGATGTCTGCATTGCATTTTTTTTTTTTTGGCCCCTAAAAAGAAGTCAAAGAAGGAGATGAGGTTTTCTTCACTACACAATTACATTATTCACTATCTAATCGATGTTATTAAGTTGCAAAGCGATTTATTTCCATTAAAATGATTATTTTCTTTAAACATAACTTTAGATATTTTTAAATATTTTACCAGAAATTCCTTCCAAGTTTATAAATTATATAGTAACTTCAAAATGCCAGCCATACAGCTATTCAACATTTCAAGTCAAAGATGTATGGGGATTAAATAGGTATGCAAAAGTCTCCAACATACACTTTATTTTACATGTAATGTTAACTCCTCCATAACCCATTCACCGATTCCAAAAAATATGTAGATCTTTCCTATTAACTATCTAAATTTAGAGACAGAGAGGAAACAATGTACTGCCTATTTTATTTTTTAACACTGTTTCTTTTGTAAGTGGAGAGGATTTTTTTCTCTTTGCAAAACTACTACTTTGAGTTAGGTGCAAGTTGGTTCTTTATATCTTCTCACACTTTCCACCTGCATCCTTATCTGAATGTCTCATCTGGGAGAATGTGAGTATTGTTTATCGATGTTGCTTTCCTAACTGACTGCATGTTAAACCAGTCTGCCATCCCTTTAGGAGGTAAGCCACAGTAATAAATGAAGTCAGAATTCTTTGTTCCTCATTTGGCACAAGTCATTAGTTTTCTTAGAGGAGGTATTTGCAAGGTTGCACTCCAAGTTTAAATTTCTTTCTTTTTCAAGCCCTAACAATTTTTATTCTATTGCGAATGTTTTTTTTTTTTTTTTTTTTTTTTTTTTTTTTT
>NW_007731284.1:75282-78940 GCF_000696425.1 Galeopterus variegatus | reverse complement strand
ACACCTTGAAAATTGCCCTCAGGACCAAAGCTAAAGGAAGTGGCTATAGGGCCAGTACTGCTTACTGAGAGCACTGCTGTCCTTGGTTAGGGCAAGGCAGAAGCAGGTCCAGGGATTGGGATTCCAGGGAGGAATCTAGTTTGGAGATCAACCTGGCAGGTTCTTCTTTTCTATGCCTCACTTTTCCAAATCAGGATACCCGGGCAGTTATAAACCCCTCCACTATGGGTTAAGTGTGTCTCCCAAAGGTTTGTGTGCTGAAAACCTAATCTCCATTGCAACAGTATTAAGACGGTGGGAAATCCTATTATGATAGTTGAAAGGCAGGGCCCCTTTCAAAGGTGATTAGATTGTGAGGACTGTACACTGTGAATGGATTAACACACTGATGGTTTAGTATATGGTCATGGGCATGGTTCTGATGGTTTTAAAAGAAGGGAAGTCAGGAGGTTAGCACTCTTGCTCAACCCATTCTTGCCATGTGACATGCTGCATTGTTGTGGAGAGATCCCATGCAGAAGAAGGCCCTCACCAGATGTGCTCCCTGGACTGTGGACTTCCCAGCCTCCAAACTGTAAGAAACAAATTTTGTTTTCTTATAAATCACCCAGTTTCATGTATTCTGTTATAAGCAACAGAAGCAGACTAATACCCATCCAGGAGGACATTGGTAGAACAGAGGGCAGGGGAACAATGCAGTCATTTGGGGAAACTTGTCAATTTAGACCTACTTCAGGTGTCTTGGGTCACTAAATATAAGCAAGATCAGCCACTTTTCTCTAGTTACCCAGGGCAGAAGTGTGCTTTTCATTGTCCCNTTTTTTTTTTTTTTTTTTTTTTTTTTTTTTGCCTGTTTGTTTGTTTTCCAATTGCTGTATTGTTCTTTCTATTTATAATTTAATCCCAGGTGTTTTCACAGAAGACTTAGGAAAAAAAAATATTTTTTTCCCACTTTTTGACAATATACTCCAACAAGATTTACAAAGGCTGAAGTTGCTCCCATCTCAAAAGTGCATTTTGTCTTCTAAATATCCAAATTGTAAAACATCTCTGGATCAGACTGAGAATAATCCAAAATGGCAAGAGTATGTTCCTTACTTCTGATCAGAAGCAGAGAGCTCAGACTCAAAAAATCATGGACAGTCAGAAATTAATTTAATTTTTTTTTCACTCAAGTTATGCAGAGTAGTGACTGTATAACTCCTATCAATTACTTACGGTTTTACATTCCAAAATTTACTACCTTCAAAAAATGTTTTGTAATTACCTATAGAATATCATTTCAGAAAAATCGGAAAATGAGCACAAGGAAGTAAATAGAAACAACAGTAAAACCACGGCCTACAGAAAAGTACTGCTGATGTTTTGCTGTGTACCTTTTTAAACCTTAAGTATACTTCACCAGAAAAATGCCCTATAGGATATTAAACTTGGTCTCTATTGTTGTACACTTAGGTTTGCAATTTTACTCGATGAGAAATTAAACATGTAATGAATGTACATCTTTCTACAAATCTCTGGTTACTCTCCAGGGTAAAGTTCTAGAAGTGGCATTGTTGAGTTAAAAGTCCACACATTCACTTTTAAGGCAAACCGTTGGGGGAAAATATGATTTATATCGACACCAGTAGTAACCCAAAGGGACAATTTCCCTGCAACTTTGCCAGCATTGGATAACATGAGTCTATTATTACTCTTACAAGGGTAGAAATGAAGGTCCATATACCACAAATCCAAATGTTTAAAAGTTAAAAATCCAGCTATTGTCCACGGCCAGCACAAGATTTCACTCAGGGTCCCTCAGCTTACACCTTGAAAATTGCCCTCAGGACCAAAGCTAAAGGAAGAGGCTATAGGGCCAGTACTGCTTACTGAGAGCACTGCTGTCCTTGGTTAGGGNACAGTTGAAGGTAATACTTTATCAGGCTTACTGCCTTCTGAAATTCATTGCCCTGACAGAATTGAGTAAGAGCATTTGGATTTAATAAGAAAAAGGAGAATGAAGTCTCACCATCCTGTGCTGTCAAACCGGCTCCATGTATTGCAGTCTACTTGGAGACCCACTCCATGCTTTCATAACTAAGAAGAAAGAGTAGCAGAGAAACACATGCATGCACACACACACACAGAGACACATACACACACACAGAGCCAGTTATATCTCACTCTAATCTACTGGAATTCCAAATTTTAAGAGATAAGATGCTATGTTAAAAATCCTCCAGGTTTGGCATAATTTTAGTTTCTTCAATTTCTACTTAGAACATTTTAAATGATAATATATTTAAAAATCTCATTTTATTTTTTGTGCCATAAAATAATGATATTTAGAAAATAATTTACATAGACATGGGATTTTACAGCTTAAAATATATCATTTTTTCATGAGCTCATTCCACATTATTCAAAAAAATCTATTTTGTTTAATATTATTTTTATTTCTCTAACCACTTAAGAAGTGACTACTGTGGGCTAGTCCTGTTATTTGAAAATATAACAAAACAAAACAACTTCATTGTTACAAATTGTTAGAATATGGCTGCAACTCCTAAGAGTCAATTAAAAGTTATTGTGGAGTATGAGAGGGTTGCAATAAAGATATGCACTGGTTTGTTAGGGTGACACTGCAAATGGGACTGGTGGGCACAGGAATCATGACCAGTCGTGACCATTATGAGTGCCGGTTCATGTGAAGTGACATCCCACTGACCATCTGTTTTCAAAGAACACTTTCAAGTTCTTTAATACAGTAGTAGTCAGAAAGTTCTCATAAAAAAGACGAACAGGATTTACCCATTTTAATATAAACATAGACTTATTTTTATGCAATACTATACAGTGTTAAATGACCTGAATTTTCTTCTGAACTTTCTCAATAGATTAGCACAACTATTTTTTAAGTCCCTAGCATATACAAAGCATTTTATTGAGAAAAATACAGAAATAAAAGGGTTTTCGATTTCCGCTGTTCAAAACTTTGGCTCAGCAAGCCAAGTGGAGTAAAGATTTGAGTAAAGTATATATCTAGATTATTTGATCAAGGTATAAATCCTGTCTCTGATTACTCTAGTGTAAATACGTATCACTTTGACCCACAGAAGACCAGATTTGTCTGCATTATCTCAGACTGAAACAGAACACTGTGGGAGATCTGAAAAGGCAATTGAAACCACAGTAGGGAAACTTGTTATTGGATTTTTTAAAAATCTCATGCCTTGTGACACACTAGCATTTGAGAAGGTCAGTCTTGTTGAGAAATGGATACTTTAATAACAAGTATCTCTTCATAACAAACTTCACTTGATACTGTAATTGACTTCACATTGGTGAGATTTTTATTACTGTGGATTTTCATCAACACTTCACCCAACATCCTAACTTGCCACTGAATAATGCCCGGTGAGTATGGCAGACTCTAAATTACAAAGTGGGCTGTGTGGTTGATAGCCTCTGTTATGGAACCACTGCCAATATATAAATATGATGAAAATATTTTTTGTAAGATGCTTATATTTGACACTTGCAATGGTTATCTGTTAATATCACTGTGCTACTGGCAATGAATTACTTTTCCTTCCCAGGCATCTTGAGTGATTTTGAACTTCTACAGAAAGGAACTAAGACTTCAACTTTTTGTGAAACTGCTTGTGAGAAATTG
>NW_007731284.1:48526-74283 GCF_000696425.1 Galeopterus variegatus | reverse complement strand
CAAATCTATATCAATGACAACACTTTCTACTACCCAAATGCTACACAAGAAGAAAAAAAAAACTGCCATTTATTAGGCACTTGCTATGTACTAGAAAGTTCAGATATCAAATTATTTAAATCTTTTCAGCTGTTCAATGATGTCATGAACTTCCTTTTACAGATAACAGAAAAAGAAAAGACTCAGATTATATATATTTTTCAGGTTAAAGCAACTTGCCAAAATTTGACTACAGTTTAGTTTGACACCAAAGTTCTTTTTTTTTTTTTTTACTATATCTCACACTTGTGACATTGTAGGTAACAAAGGCTGCTGACTGCACAAGGCAAGTCATTTAATTAATATTGTAAGTAGACTAATTGATTTTGGTCTGTGAATGTTTAATTATAATTTCACCTCGTCCCTTGATGACTCTAGTTGTAGTTAACCTGTCAAGAATGTGCTGATTATTCTGAAATACTAAAGAATATTCATAAAAAGTGAATGGGTAAGGGAGTGCTGTTTCTATGAGATATACATATTTTATGTAATTGCATTATCATTATTATGACAATCCTTCTTCGAAGTCATCCTAATTTAATATTTTTTTGTCCCAAAGTAATGGCACTGCAACTAGCACACTAATGCTTGTCAATATATGTAGCAAAATATATATTGATAAGGGAGGAGGACCTAAGGTTTCCCACTAATTTCTCTAAGTTGTGAAATTGTAAAAAGTCTCATTAATAATTTCATTTAAATAATATTTTTTGATCTATCATAAAACAACTAGCAGTATAATATGTTTTATAAATGACTGTAAATTTTACAATATTGATTCTTTAAAATAGACTAATTTTCTCTGAAAAATACTGCTAAACTCTCTTATTCACCTCCACCAAGAATCTATATTCCCCTGTACATTTGCCTTTCTCTTGTCCTCACCTTCTCCCTTTTCTTTCTTTGGCTGCCTGATTTTTCCTCTTATTTCTAAAACTGATCCTTCCCCAATTTTTCCTTTTCCATTGATTTCTAAAATATTTGGAGTTCTCTCCTTTTTCTTCTTAAGCTACTCTAGTGTATAAAGCTTTCAGCTACCTTGTTTTATTATTTCTATTTTGTTCATTCAATTTTATTAAATCATCTATCTTATTTATTTTTTGCTTGTTTGTTGTCACTTGAATTTAAAACAAAATCAGTTTCCTTTATGTCAAAACTTCTTTTCTGTAAGAAAGGATTTAAAACTAAACATTATCAGCTAAATATAGGTTTTTCTCTGTCTTATAAATTTTGGTGTAAAATTTTTCCTTTTTTCATTACATTCTAGAGAGATGCTAATTTCTTATTTGATTTTCACTTTGACCTGAGTGTTATATAAGAGGTTGCTTTTAATTCCCAGTTAGTAAAGATTTCTGTATCTACCTCTACTTTGCATTTATAATTATATTTGATTGTATTCAGAGGATATGTTTGATATGTATAATATATGACTGCTATTTTGTTTGGTACATGCATGTTTATAAAGGTGATAACTTCTTTGTAGTCTGTATTTTTATATGAGAGATCATAAACACTTTGTTGTCTGCATAAAATCCAGCATCTCCTTAATTTCATTTCTTTCTTTCCAAGAGATTCCCAGATTTTGTCAGACATCTGCTAGATATCTATTGACATCAAGGAAGTTGGGTTTAGTCTTGGATCTTGGGTGGGCTCTTAACCCACTTCTGTGAAATAAGTTGCAAGTAAATGTCTGGTAAGAGAGAAAGGCACAAGTTACCATAATGTTTTCATTCCTGCCATTGTACATAGTTATGTGAGGAGGTAATGTTTGAAGTTGCTGTAGCTATGAGCAAAATGCCATGAGAAAGACAGAGATGACCACCAGGGCCCTAACATCACTGGATCACTAAATCAATGGCAGATCTTCCTCCAGAGTTTTTGTTGTCAAGCCAAATAAATCCCTGTTTCGTCTTTAGTATACTTTTAGTTGATACACATTATAATGTAAGGTTCATGTTTGTTTGTTTCATCTTTTTAATAAATGCATCTCTAGTGCCTAGAACATGGACTAGCATAAAGCAGGTGCTCAATAACTATTTGTTAAATAAATGAATAGTATGTGTACTGTGAAATAAAAGATTTATGTATTCTTTTTACCGTGTTTATCTTTTAATTCTATCTCATCCAATATTGACATCACTGATGCTGATGTTTTTTGGTTCGTTTGTATTTTATGGTACCTCTTTTTGCACATCTTCATTCTCAGCCATTATTTACTACTTTGTCTTAAGTCTGTTACTTAGGGTGGGGCTGTTTTTAAACTCAACCCAATAGGTTTCTTCTTTTAATTAGAAATTTTAGCCCACTATCATTTAGTTTAAGAGAATTTCTTAAATTTCATCTTAATGTTTGTTTATTTTTAACTTGTTTTTCTTTATTCTCTTTGTTTTTTTTTAAGCTTAAAACTGTAAAAGGAGACAAAGAAGAACATTATATAATGTAAAAGGAATTAATTCAACATGAAGATATAACAATTATAAGTATATATGCACCCAACATTGGCATTCCCAAATATATTGAACAATTATTATTGGATCCAAATGGAGAGATAGACCCCAATATAATAATAGTTGNCTTTGATACCTCGAAGACTCTAATGAAATTCATGTGCAATTTGGCTAGAATTCTTAATCAAAAATGAGCAGGAATAGCTATACTTATATCAGAAAAAAATAAATTCTAAGCTTAAAACTGTAAAAGGAGACAAAGAAGAACATTATATAATGTAAAAGGAATTAATTCAACATGAAGATATAACAATTATAAGTATATATGCACCCAACATTGGCATTCCCAAATATATTGAACAATTATTATTGGATCCAAATGGAGAGATAGACCCCAATATAATAATAGTTGGGGATTTCAACACCCCTACCTCAGTATTGGAAAGATTATCTAGACTAAAAAATCAACAAAGAAACATTGGATTTAACCTGCACTTTAGATGAAATGAACTTGGCAGACATTTACAGAACATTTTATCCAACAACTGCAGGGTATACATTCTTCTCATCAGCACATGCATCATTTTCCAGGATAGACCACATGTTAAGCCACAAATCAAACCTTGACTAATTTTTAAAAAGTTGAAATCTTACCAGGCATCTTTACAAACAACAGTGAAATAAAACTAGAAATCAATAGCAAGTGAAACCTTGGAAACTGTACAAATACATGGAGATTAATATAACATGTTCCTGAATAACCAATGGATCAAAGAAGAAATTAAGCAGGAAATTTAAAAAAAATCTTGAAACATGAAAATAGAAGCACAACCTACCAAAAACTATAGGATAATGCAAAAGCAGGTCTTAGAGAAGCTTATTGTAATTAGCATCACCTCAAAATTATAGAAAGGCTTCAAATAAACAACCTAATATTACACCTCGGGGAACTAGAAAAAGTGAGAACAATCCAATCTCAAAATTAGTCGACAAAAGGAAATAATAATGATCAGAGCAGAACTAAATGAAATAGAGACAAAAAAAAGATACAGAAGATCAACGAATGAAAAAAAATTTTTTTAAAGATAAACAAAATTGACAAAGCATAAGCTAGACTCACTAAGAAAAAGACAAAAGGAAATAATAATGATCAGAGCAGAACTAAATGAAATAGAGACAAAAAAAAGATACAGAAGATCAATGAATGAAAAAAAAATTTTTTTAAAGATAAACAAAATTGACAAAGCATAAGCTAGACTCACTAAGAAAACAACAAAAAAAGAGAAGACCCAAATAACAAAAATCAGAAGTGAAAAAGGAGACTTTACAACTGATAACACCTAAATAAAAAGAATCTTTAGAGACTGTTATGAACAGCTATATGTTAACAAATTGGGAAATCTGGAGGAAAAATGGATAAATTTCTAGGTATAAAAAAAACCTACAAAGACTGAACCAAGAAGAAACAGAAAACCTGAACAGACCAATATTGAATAACAAGATTGATTTGGTAATCAATACTCTCCCAACAAAGAAAGGCTAAGGGACTGAAGGGCTTCACTGCTGAATTATGCCAAACTTTTAAAGAATTAACACCAACTCTTCTCAAATTACTTCAAAAAATCCCAAACTCATTCTATGAGGCCAGCATGACCCCGATAACAAAACTAAACAACAAAAAGACTACAGGCCAATATTTCTGATGTGCATAGATGCAAAAAGTCCATTAAACTGAATTCAAAAACATGTCAGAAAAATCATACACCATGCTCACATAGGATTTATCCCAGAGACACAAGGATAGTTCAATATAGACAAATCAGTAAGTGTGATATATACCAATCAACAAAATGAAAGACAAAAACCATATGATCATCTCAATACATGCAGAAAAAGCATTTGATGAAATTCAAAATTCTTCATAACAAAAATTCTCAACAAATTAGGCACAGAAGTATCTCAAAACAATAAAGGCCATGTAAAATAAACTCACAGATAACATCATCCTGAAAGGGGAAAAGTTGAAAGTTTTTCCTCTAAGTACAGAAACAAGACAAGGATTCTCACTCCACCACTCTTATTTAACATAGTACTAAAAGTTTTAGCCAGAGCAATAGGCAAATAATAGAAACAAAGGGACTATGAACATTAAAAGTGGAGGTCAAATTGCCCCGTTTCCAGATGACATAATCTTATATATATATAAAGGAAAACCTAAAGACTCCACCAAAGAATTCAGAGAACTGATAAATAAATTCAGTAAAGTTGCAAAATACAAAATCAATATAATAAAATTGGTAGCATGTCTATACACCAACAATGATCTGGCAGAAAAAGAAGTCAAGAAAGCAATTCCACTTACAATAGCTCCCTAAAAAAAAAAAATTTAAAAAAAAAAAATTTAACAAAGGAGGTGAAAGATCTCTACAATATAAACACTGAAGAAAGAAATTAAATAGGATACAAGAAAATAGAAAGACATTCCATGTTCATGGATTGGAATAACTAATATTGACAAAATGACTTTACTACTCAAAGCAATCTAAGATTCAATGTAATCCCTATCAAAGTACCAATGGCATTCTTTTCAGGAAAATAAAAATCCTAAAATTAATATGGAGCCACTAAAGACCCCAAATAGCCCAAGCAATCCTAAGCATAGCACAAAGCTGGAGGCATTACACTATCCAGCCTCAAAATGTATTACAAAGCTGCTATAGTATCCAAAACAGCACAGTACTGGCATTAAAAACAGACTCATGGACCGATTGAATAGAAAAGAGAACCCAGAAATAAATCAATGTATATACTGCCAACCGATCTTTGACAAAGGTGCCAAGAACATACATGGGGGAAAGGACAGCCTTGTCAATTAAGGGTGCTGGGAAAACTGGATATCCATACATAGAAGAATCAAACTAGACCCCTATCTCTCACCATTTACTAAAATCAACTAAAAATGGATTAAAGACTTAAATCTAAGACCTGAAACTATAAACTACTAGAAGAAAATTTAGAGGAAATATTTCAAGACATTGGTCTGGGCAAAAATTTAGGGAGAAGACTTCTAAAGCACAGGCAACAAAAGCAATAATGCACAAATGGGATTACATAAAACTAAAAATCTGCACAGCAAAAGAAACACTCAACAGAGGGAAAAGGCAACCCACAGAATGAGAGAAAAAATTTGCAAAGTATTCACCTGACAAAAGATTAATACCTAGAATATACAAGGAACTTAAACAACTCAATAGCAAATATATATGTATATTTCTATATATACATATCTGATTAATAAATAGGCAAATGATTTGAATAGACATTTCTCAAAAGAAGACATACAACATACAAATGGCCAATGGATAAATATATGAAAAAATGTTCAACATCACTAATCATCAGGGAAATTCAAATCAAAACCACAATGAGATATCATCTCATGCCAGTTAGAATGGCTATTATCAAAAAGACACACACAAAAAAAATCGCTGGCAAGAACATGGAGAAAGGGAAACTCTTACACATTGTTGGTGGGAATGTAAATAAGTACAGCCATTGTGGAAAATTGTATGGAGGTTCCTCAAAAAACTAAAAATGGAACTGCTATATGATCCAAAAATTCCATTGCTGAGTATTTATCCAAAGGAAAGGAAAATAGCATACTGAAGACATATTGGCACCCTCTGTTTATTGCAGCACTATTCACAATAGCCAATATATGGAATCCACCTAGATTTTTATTTGCTGAGTATTTATCCAAAGGAAAGGAAAATAGCATACTGAAGACATATTGGCACCCCTCTGTTTATTGCAGCACTATTCACAATAGCCAATATATGGAATCCACCTAGATTTTTATGGACAGATGAATGGATAAAGAAAATGTGGCGTATATACATAAATTCTGCCACACACAAAAAAATGAAATCCTGTGATTGTGCAGCAACGTGAATAAGCCCAGAAGACATCATGTTGCGTGTAATAAGTCAGGCATAGAAAGATATATACTACCTGTTCTCATTCATGTGTTGGAGGTGAAATAAAGTAAGTTGAACTTTCAGAAACAGAGAGTAAATTGTGGTTATTAGAGGCTGGGAAGGGGAGTGGGGAGGGGGGGGTAGTAGGAGGTTAGTTAATGGACAAAAAATTATAGCTAGATGGAAAAATAAGTCCTAGTTGTGTACAGTAGTGCTAGGTAACTGTAATTAAAAATAGTTTATTAAATGTCCTTGAATGAGTAGAAGAGAAGAGATTGAATGTTGTTATCACAAAAAAGTGATAAATTTTTGTGATAATGAATTTGCTAAGTACTAGTAGGAGGTTAGTTAATGGACAAAAAATTATAGCTAGATAGAAAAATAAGTCCTAGTTGTGTACAGTAGTGCTAGGTAACTGTAATTAACAATAGTTTATTAAATGTCCTTGAATGAGTAGAAGAGAAAAGATTGAATGTTGTTATCACAAAAAAGTGATAAATTTTTGTGATAATGAATTTGCTAAGTACTCTGATTTGATTATTACACCTTGTATTCATGTATTGAAGTATAACTCTGTACCTCATAAATATTTACAATCAATACATTTCAATTAAAAATAAGTAAATTTCACACACAAAAAAGAAATTTTCTTGATGAAGTAGCTGGGGTACTCTATGGACACTTTTGTATGTGAATATCTTTTGTACTGACAAGTGAATAATATCTCGGGTGTGAACTTTTCTTCTTAATAGACTGTAGTTGTTCCACTGTTTTCTAGCTTCCAGATTTGCAGATAAGAAGCCTGATACTTTATGATTTTTTTCTTTTGTAGGAAATCTACTTTGGTAATACATATTGACATACATATACATACACATATAATGTATACACATACACACACTCACAAAAACATACCCCACATACCAGAATTATACCAGAAAATGTTGAGGCACATACATTTATCAATTAATATTACCTGGATATTGATGTCATTTTGACATAGAAACACAGTTTTTAACAGGAAGTCCTTCATAGAGGAATTATATTTTATTATGTATGGCTTTCCTCTTCTATATTCCTTGTTCTTTCTTTTCCACATAGTAAGTTTTCTGAATCTATATCCAAGTCTTATATTTTCCACTGTAATTTAAATTTAATTGTATTTTTTTTATTTGAGCTACTTCTTATAAATTGTTCAAGCATAAACTTTGGTTTCCGTAGTGAACTTTCATTTCTCAAATTTATCTATTATATGTTTCAGTTTGAAAATTATGTTTTTTAGATCCAGGATATCATTTTTGTGTGCTTAATTGAAATCCATTTATGTGTTCTTCGTAAACGGTAGTTAGAGGAAACTATGCAACGAATTGCAAAGTGTTCAACCTGAACATTGTTTTTATTCCTGTGTTAAGTAGTAAGGACTTTTTAATTGTCCTGGTCAAAACCTTATTTTTGACATTTTAATGACCTAAAACAGAAAGTAAATGATGAACCCCTCCCCTAAAGTATCATGGAAGTGGAAATTTAGAGGGAATATGAATGGCACTCTCACTACAATGAGAAAAAGTTCAAAATTATTTATGGTAATCAAAACATAATGTTTCCAGAGGTGTCAAGGGAATTCTTTAGAAGATATTGTCTGTAATTTACTTTAAATACTCCTAAAATAGGGTGTTAGCATCACTCTTCTGTTAGTAATCAGGCATGGCAGTAAAATAATCTGAGGAAAAATAAATAAAACAAGTGGAGTAAAAAATTGGCTCTATTCTTAAAGATATATGCAAAAACAGGATAATGTTGAGTCTACAGTATTCAGAACTTGAATTTGTTATATTGCAGTGGGGGGATGTGTCAGGGTTAGTTTTTTGATATTACAAACTCCAGAGAGCTATACAAGTCTTGAAGACCATCTGTAGAAAGATAAAAATAAAGAGGAAAATATAAATGCTGATGTTTTTTGCACTTTAATACTTGGATAAAACAAAAATATAATTGGACTTTCCACAGTGAAGCAGAATTGAACCAACACTAGACTAAGTCTGCAGGACTTTATTTCCCTGGGAATACCTCTTACATAATAATGATGCAACAATGAGAATAAAGCGTGGGATAATTAATATCATGTAACATCATGTCAGCGTTTCCTTAGGAAAAACCTAGAGGGGTATGTCTGAAGAGGCATTGGGCGGGGAAGCAAATTTTATATTGCATAGGTAAGATGAGACTATAATTTGAATTATATGTAAAAATTTTAAATCAAGCCAGAATATGTACTGTCACTCAGAATAAGCAGTCTCTTGTTTCTCTGACTCACTTTAATCTAAGCCTTATAGTTAGTTGATGTCAATATTGTGTCTCCAGCTTTATCCATCAGCATCACTGCCGAAAGATTTGGAACGTTTTCCTCTTGGTGACCAGAGTGAAGTGGCTGGGAAGGGACAAGATTACTTGCTCTGTCTTTGTCCTTTTCTATTGTTCAGGAGAGTTGGATTCTTATGGTGAGAATCACAGAGTCAACAATTATTAATTAGCCATATGGTTTGATGAAGAACTGCTCTGGACAAAGCCTCATGCAAAGTTCCAAGCGGGGGAAAAAATGTATAAAACATGATTTCTCCCTCAAAGTCAAACTTCAAGGATATACAGACATGTAAACTATTACTCTGGATGCCATATTCATAACAGGATCATTATTTTATATGCCTCCAAGAAAAAATAACTGTGTTGCTACTTCAGAGATCTTAAAATGTGAATCCATGAAACATGGAACTATCATCACCCAAGTTTTGAACCTTGTTTTGATAATAATTACTTTCTGTGTATCTTGCCTCTGATTTCTACCCTCTCCAACTTCATCCAACACACTGCTACCATATTAACCTTTTCAAAGCAAGTCTCTGATTATGTTAGTACTATCTACAAAATCATTTTTGTCTACCTGTTAGTATACAAAATAAAATACAAAATCTTATACAGTCTTCGCTATACATGAGGGTATATCAATAAGTTTGTGGAAAAACTGAAGTTAAAGATAATACAAATCATTCCATAAACTTTTTGAAGACCTCTCATATTTGTGATATTGTAGACTAATTGTGAAATTTGAATAAAATCCTTGATTATCAGTCACAAATATTGTCATGCATTCTATACACCAAAAGCTATTTCTGATATAAGCATATGCCAAGAGTATCCATACCATCAACATTTTACAACTTATGTTCCACTTCCATCTTTTTACCTTTATTATTCATATGCATGAAGTCCTCCTGAGTTTACACGTTCTGCCTGTTCATCATTGTAAGTACCTTTCTTACAGCACGTATTGTCTACTTTGTGTTGTAGTATGTTTGTGTCTTATCTCTCCATTCACTTGTCTTTGAGTTGTTGGAGGGCAGAATCTATATCTGGTTTACATTTTTCCCTACCCCATAATGTGAGAGATGTTTGATAACTACCTGATGAATACACACTGTTACTTAGTTCATATGTATTATTTGTTGTTTGTTTGGCAACGGAAAATGGGCAAATTCAACAAGAAAATGTTCCCAGTGTCTAACACGATGCTTTTCATTTATGAGGAAACTGAAATATCTTAAATGAATTAATCAATAAATGAATAAAAATATGAATATTGATTGTTGTTTTGTTATATATGTTTCCTTTTAGGAAATGCCTAGCTTTTCATTTTCCAAGAGGAAATGATAAATGGTTTCTTACAGGTTAGGGCTGTATCAAGTCAGTCTTTGGTCTGATCGTGGCATAAAATTAAGCAATGGGATTTGGAGCAGTTCAGTCTGGTTAACAGTAGTGACAACCCCAGCAAACAAATTAAAAGTCACCCTGGATTTTGCAGTCTTCTTATGAACTGATTTGGCTGAGTTTAGATTCTACAAACCCACCTCCACTCTACAGTAGAATAGTCATAGCAACCTGCAACAGCCTTATAACATGCTTTAAATTCAAAAGGAAGATCCAGGACATGACCATATTTTCTGGGATTTGCTCAATATTAAACAGGGTTTTGATCATAAGGTAGCACTTGTCAAGCAGTTAAGATTTCTTTTTTTGCACAAAGGAATAAGCATTGTTACAAAAGAAAACAGATCCAACCTTTACAAAGACTGAAAAATCCATATTCTTTATTCAAATTTTTGGTTTATAAAAGATGTATGTTGTTCTTTAAAAGCCCATGCACCCTAGACACTGAATAATATTTTCAGTATTTATAGAGGACAGCATTACCAAATACCAGAATTATTAAAATTATTTCCTATGAGCCATTTTTCCAGAAGATTATATTTTCCAATGTTCTGGCTGCCATGAAATAATGTACTTGCCAACTTTTTTTTGAATTACCAAAGAAAGTTCATTATAACACCACAGCCTCCATTTTTTTTACTTAAACATAGATCATCTGAAAAATTTTGAAGTCTAAACCAGCAAGAATAAAAATTTATAATATTATTTCTTTGGAAATTGAATAAGGATTGTTTTAAAGGAAAAAGTGTTGCATGAATCTCATTTATATTGTCTATTATGAACTAAAAGTAGCTATTCTCCTTTGCCTGCTCAGGCACAGTCAAAAATGTTGCTTCTTGCTCAGATCTTCATTTTTCTGATAAACATGACTCATACTCTTTGTCATGTATCAGCTACATGGCACAATGTAATGGTGATGATGATGATGGTGACAACATTAAGCAATTATATGTCACTGTGCTCTGCATTTTACATGTAATATCTCATGTAACCTTCAAAATAGATCTAAAAATATGTAATATTATTTTCCTAGTTACTCATAGGAAATTGAGGCATAGAGAAGCTGAGCAACTCACCATAGGCCACATGTCTGAGAAATCAGAGTCAGGATTTTAATCCACTTCTGTTTAACAACACAGAATAAACTCTTTGTTATGACAGAATACTGTGAATACTTAATTTTCGGGGCCAATGACTTTATTCTTAAAAAAATTGAAATTTTTGAAATTTATATAATAGAGGTAGGTTTGTTCTGAGGACTAGACAAATATTAAAGAGAATGGGATTCCAATGTCAATGAAGCAGTTGCTTTACTTCCTTCATTTCTCTCTCCTTCTCTCTCTCTTTTCTCTTTCCCCCCACAAAATGATAAGGAACTGTATTTGAGTGTGTCGGAAAATAATTGGTAAAATCCTAAATGTAAGACCCTTTAAATTGAAATATAAAAAATAAATGTACAATAAAAAAATTACATCAAAGGATTTTTTTGAAAGATATTATTATGCAAAAATAACATTTGTGTTGCTCTAAACTCTATCACTTGAATAAATACTAGAAATCATTTAGTTCAGTATTTCCTGGTCATTTTTACTCCAAAATCTTACAGTAAGATGTATTCCTATCTAGGTCTCTTTTCACCAGTTCAGCCATAAACTGTCTTTTACAACAAAGGTCTGTTTGATTGCTTGTCATCTCCTTTAACTTGTCTATGCCTGTACTAACTTCATTATTAAATATTTTTTTAATATCACTGCTAGTCTTATAATTTTCTTAGGAATTTTAAAATCTATATTGCATGATAGATATGTTGGTCCATCAAAAGGCAGCTGCCAAAACAGAATTACATTTGTGTAAGTCTGAATAGAGAAAATGCCTGTGAAAGAAGATGGAGGGAGCTTGGAGGAGGGGACAGTCTGTCTCACACCACAGTCTGACAGCTGTCCCAACCATCTCAGCTCCCTTCACTTAACCTAAAACATAACTTTAAAATCATTTTTCTATATAGTCAGTGTTTTTCTTTGTTAAATCAACTATGAAATATACCAACATTTTCAAAACTGGGTATTTTGAGAATGATCTTTTTAAGGTTATTCTTAGAAATCCTATGTCTTAAAAATCTTTTTCTCTTCCCACACACACAAACATTAATGGGAGGAGATGAAACCACTACCTACCCAATAAGCCAAGTACTGACAGAAAAATGATCCCATTCTAAACAATCACAATTTCACTAATTCATTGTTAATATTAAATAACATTATTTGTTTATTAATTGATTGATTATTTATATTTTACCAAATTCTGGTTCCCAGGGCTCAATTGGCAAGGACTTATAATACAGAATTCTGTTTAAATTAAGTTTCACTTTCTGGTGGTAATATTTAGAAATTCTAAATGAGTTTAAATTCCTTGAACTATGCAACATAAAACAACAACAAGCAAACAAACACTTTAAGGCTATCAGTTCTCCATTATCACTTGACTTGATAAAAGAATAACACTTTTTTCAAACTGAGATTAGAGGGTAAGTGAACCAGCAAAAGACAATTAAGTTGGAGCTACACTTGCTTTCTCAAATACTCAGCAATATGAATGCAGGTATAATGTTGTTTTTATTCACCAGGCACACAAATAAATCAGCTTTAATGTCAATAAAGTCAGTAATGATAGATTTCATCATGAAAATATAACTACGCGATAATGACCAGGAAGAAAGTAAGTACCTCACAGCAGCAGAAGTGATTTCTTTTTCCATCCTAGGTGAAGTCAAGGGTAACCGAAAAGACTGGCCTTTCCCCCTCTATTATTAACTGCAAATCCTTCTTGTCATGTTAGAAAGCAGATTGTTTTTTTCAAGTGTTATCCACCATTATGCCTGGATCACATAACCTGACCTTATTCTTGGCAACTTCAACTCCATTTCCAATTAGCAAGAATGCTTATAGTAAAGATGAAGCCTGTCTGCCTATTAAGCCTTTCTCTTGATATCAATTTGAGCAGGAATTTATATTCTCTATTTCCCTGTGTTGATGTTACTTTGTGACCAAATTTCTCAATTTATTTTCATTGCTATTTGTTTGTTTGTTTGTTTGTTTGTTGTCATTTTTATTTTTGCATCTGCCAAAAACCACAACAAAAAGGCCAGGTTTGAGGTTTTTCAATTTCTGCTGTCAGTGAGCTGAAAAATCAGTTGCATGTTTTCATTTTTATTTTTGCATCTGCCAAAAACCACAATAAAAAGGCCAGGTTTGAGGTTTTTCAATTTCTGCTGTCAGTGAGCTGAAAAATCAGTTGCATAACAGTAGGGAAATGGCAGGTGAGGTAGAGAGTTTGTTTATTCAATTAAAAAAATCTTTAATATGGCAGCCATATTTGGGACTTCGCTAAAACCACCACTTGAAGAAAGATGCTATAAATTGTACAATCCTCTCATAGGCTTTAGTAAAGGAACATACTATTTTATGTACGGAGTGTTTAACCTTTGGAGAGTTTGGTCCTTAGCACTGTGTGACCGTGTTTCACTATTTTTGGCTTACATTCAACCAATGTCTGAATAGCTAATAATGCAGTTAGTTCAGTTAGTCCACCCTTTTGCCTGTCGCACCTGCCTCTCTGTGGAAAGGTTTTATTAAAATCAGCATTTCTCCCAGCTTCACCATTACCATTGTGATCTTACCTAATGAGAAGACAGATCATTCATTCCCATGCTCACAACATTATGAACCATCTTTAATTTGTAAGAAATATAGTTTTTAAAAAATTCCATCCTCAAATGAGATTTAACAGACCAATTATTTTCCTCTTAATGGCTTTAAATAATCTGATTCTGCCTTGATGTTATATTGTGCTTCACTAGAACAGAATCAAATAGAATAGATGCAATGTTTATTGAAAGTGATCTTATGAAAATAGCTTGAGTTTACTAATGTATCTTAATTTTTTATGTTAAAATATAGCTTATAGTTTCTTCATTTTTATCTTGATTCATTTTCTTAAATTATGAAGAAATCATTATTATAAAATAAGGAATAATTTTGCATACAACTGCAAATCAATAGTTACATGAAGTTTAAACTCAATCCTTGGTATACAGTTATAAAATTTGATATTGGAGAAAAATAAATGTTCATTAAAAATAAGACTTCTCAATTAATATTTATTGACACATGCATTTGCATATATCAACTGGTAACTATTCAAACTTCTTAATATCTTAAATAGGTCATCAAATAGTATCACAGAGGTCTAGATATGAAAGAATATGCTAATATACTAAGAGCTCTCTTTTCTTATTTTGCATTAAGTATTACCTTACTAGGTATAGATTGCATATACTAAATTCTGCTTCATGTGTGGTTTGTATTAACGCAAGTGAATGGGATACCTAAATTGCAATATGATTATGATGATTAGTCTTAAAGCTTATTATTAATCTACTGTGGTAAAGATGAGAATTCCAACATTGTTCCAAAGAAATATATGTAGCTCTATACTATAGAGACTGTGATTATATTTTTTTCCAATAGTAAATGAATTAGCAAATCTATCACATTTCCAGATTACATTGCTTTAACACTTCTTATTGCCGCTTGGAAAAAAATCAATGCATAGATTACCTATAAAGTCAGTAAATTTAGGGGTTAGATGATTATATGAGGGTTTTTTTTTTTTATCATGTCCTTTCAAATTCATGTGTAAAGTGCCATGTTCCCTTCAAAAGATAGTTTTTAAAAACTTCTCCCAAAGTTCAGTTTCTAGTATAGTAAACTCCTAACAGAACAACCCTCCAAAAGATAACTATAAATTCTGGGAAAAATACAAAATAAAACTACATGAAGTCATAGGAGAATAAAAAAAAAAAAAACAGGCATATTTTGGAAGGGCGTACAAATTATGAGAAGGGACTGATATATAGTGAACTTCCAAAGTTTATGGCTTTATTTTGAGGACAAACAGCAGTTGTGGCATTGTTCAGAAAACTAAATATGTAATAAACTCTATATACTTCAGATCTGAAAAACCAGAAGACAGAGACTAGGGCATCTGGAATAGCTAAAAGGAGAAGAGGAAATGAACTGAAAAAATAAAGATCATGAAAAGAAGAGCCCCAAATGCTGTATATAAACTTCCTAATTCTTAGTTGACCTGAAAATCATGTAGGATTGAGGCAGATTATAATTAGTTTAACCTAAGGCAAAATGACGGAGCTGAGATTTGAATTGCTGCTCACCACAGCAAAGACAGGAAAGACAGGTTGCAAAGTGAATTCAAGAGAGCTAATTGTCTACTAAAACTTCTACACTCTGGAGAATGAAGAAACCAATAAACATTCAAAATATCTATAATACAATTCAAAAAGTACTTGACATACAAAGAGCAGAATAATATGAATAATTTTCAAGGAAAATGATCTGCAATTAGGATCAGACTTGAGATGACCCAGACAATTTACTTCGAAGCAACTTTCTTTGCTCAATGACTATACGTATTTAAGTGTTTATATTAGAAAAGAAGAAAAGCCTTTAAAATGACCTGTAATTCCACTTTAAGATGCCAAAAGAGAACGAAGTGAACCCAGAGTTAGTAGAAGGAAGAAAATAATGAAGATAAGAGCAGAAATCAATGCAATAAAAGACAAACAATAGAGAAAATTAGCAAAGCCAAAAGTTGGCTATTTAAGAATACCAACAAAAATGAGAAAGAAGACAACAACAAAACAAAAACAAAGGAGCCAGGCAGAAAACAATAATTATAACTAAATTAATCCATAGTAATAATTACATAAAATATTAATGATATAAACACTTTAATAAAAAGGCAAAATTGTTTCCATTCTGCTTTTAAGATCATCCACTTTATTTTTTATTCTGATATTGTATTTTTCCATTCTAAAATTTCATGATTCTTTATATTTTTCTCTGCTAAAATTTCCTATCTTTTTATTTACTGTGATTACATTTGCCTTAAATAATTTAACAAGTTATTTAGCATGTTATAGGGAAGAATTTTTATTTCTTAAAATTATTATTTTTTTTTCTATTTTTAATGGTTTACTTGTCTCATCCCCAAATAACTTGCATTGACATCTGGGTTTGTGTCTTTCACATGTTGTTCATAATAATGTGTAAATATATCCAGTATTTCTTCCAACTTTTTATATATAAAATGAGGTCAAATGTGGGTACTTTTCTGAATCTTGTTTTGCTTACTAAAAATACTTAGGGAAAAAAACCTTTCCAAGTCAATGAAATAGCATTGTATCATTCTTTTGCACTGATGCAATATTCTATGGTGTCAATGTACCATGACTTATTCAACAATTTCTTCTGCTGGTATTTTTTCTCGTATTTATACAAAGAATGAGATTATGGGAACTAAGGGTTTGTGTATATCCCTCATTTTTTGACATTTTGTGCTACCTTGTTTTCAGTGTTTTCTTTGTAACAGTACATAACTGCATTTTGTTTTGTAATTCAATGTAACTTTTTTCTATGGAAACAGAACTGAGGTTACCAGAAGTGGAAAAGGTGGAGGGGGAGGGGAGCAAGGTAAGAACGGGTAGAGACACAAAAAACAATTACCTGGTATAATGCTGAATATACTTATTATCCTGATTTGAGCATCACACATTGTACAAAGGTATTGATTGTCAACTCTGTACCCTACTGTATTAGTCCATTTCCATTGCTTATAACAAAATACACTGAACTGGGTGATTTATAAGAAAGTGAAATTTATTGCTCACAGTTTCAGAGGCTTGAAAGTCCAAAGTCCAGGGAACACATCTGGTGAATGCTTTCTTTTGTGGTGGCTTCAGTGATGGCAGGGTATCACATTGTGAAAATAGTAAAGCAGAGAGAGCCAAGAAACTAACCTCCTTATTTACTCTCTCTTTAAAGCCCTCTGAACCATGCCCATGACAACCATTTTTAATCCATTCACTAGGCATGGTCCTACAATCTAATCACAACTTCAAGACCCCAACTTTCAATTACCATAATAGGATTTCCCACCCTCAACAATTCCAATGAAGTTGTGGGAGCACCCACCGATACATATATTCAACCATGTTTCAGTAAAAAATAAATAAAATAAGGATGAAATAAAACAATGTAACTTTTTCTGTCTTTTAATAAGAAAATCTAAACCATTCATATGTGATATTGTGACACACATTATATTAGTATTGATTCCTACAGTCTTACTATATTTTCAAAAGTTTTAATTAGTTTACAAAATTTTTTTTAAATTAACGGTTTGGTAAAATTCTTATTGTTCTATTCCTCCTCCCTCTAATTTTTTAAAGTCCCTTATTTTATTGCCATTTACCTTCTTTCCTATTACTCTCATCAATAAAGCACACATTTCTTTATTACTGTATAAGTACAATACTATTTCACAGCTCTCTGACTTTTAAGTCTGAGTCACAGGGAGCATTTAGTATTATAATTCAATTCTTTCTCAGCCTCTTGGGGACCAGAGACAACGGTGACCTTCAGGTGACTTTTGATCACATCTCCAAAAATCTCTGCAGCCTGAACTAGCTCTTTCCAGCATTTGCAGCTCTCTGATCTTGCCCCCATCATCTAGACACTTGTTTCTAGAATCTGTATCAGTATTCTGGAGAGGAAGCCCCATACTAGTGCTGTATGCCGGACTCAAACACCGTGTAACACCTCACTTTCCCACAGTGGTGACAGGCCCAAGAATCTGTTTGGAAGTGTGTAGGAAGGAGACCACATTTGTTTGTTTTCCTTCCCCAAATTCAGTTGTTCTAATTTTATATATATTATATAATATATATTTAATTTTATATGTGATTAAGAGATTTGATTGTGTATATATTTGCTTATGTATATTATATACACATATAGTAATTTGACAATATGTGATAAACACATAAATATGTATATTTATTCAACTAAAATGACTTCTAATTGATAAGAAATTGAAGATTAGCCATTTTGCATAAGTTGACAAATTAAAATGTCTATGTATCAACGTTTGAGTTTATTTTACTTTACAGAAATGCCTGGATGCACAGCATGTATAACCCTATTTCATCATCATTAGCCTACACGTCAATCTTTATTATGTGTATGACATTATGCATTGAGACATGTCTGAAACAATCAGAAGTCCTCTTAAACTTCTCTCTGGGTTTACTATGTAAACTGAAAGGTGCATTATTTACATGGGTAGCTTAAGAATAATTCTTAACGTATAATTTTTGTACCTACATATAATATATCATTATTCATCTGGAGCAAGAGATAAGTTTAAACCGAAGTTAAAATTTCTCATGAAACAAATTTATAATTGGAGAAGGTAGCCCATTTCTTTAGATTTAAAATAAAGAGTTTGATTTTCCTGTTGTATGCAATTTAAATTGGTAATTTATATGCCATATCTTTGTATTTGTGGCAATTTGTTCTAATTCTTTGAATTCAAATTGTGTCCAAATTGAAGACTTTCAGATTTTTTAAAGCATCCATTCAATTTTGCTAATATATGGGAGTGTAATAAACAGATAATAATATTAGAATTATGACTCTATTTATATATAATTGCATAGTAAATGAAAAGTGCAGAGGTAGAATCCAGGTACTACCTCTTTTCTCTAGTTATGGAAAGAGCTAGTAATATTATCCTTTTTATGTTTATGTTAGTTAATGTTTGAAAATTAATTAATGCTTATAATATCTACAAAACAGAAAGGCAAACATGACAATAGCAAAACATATCAATGAACACTCTTTCTTGGAAGCACATTATATTCCATAATAGTTAAAAATTGGAAGGAAGAGATGCTGTTCCAAATACTGCTTCCAAAAGTTGATTTACATTTTTAAATTGAATTTTAATTTCTTTATTCATTATGTATTAGCCATGGTGAGTGCCGTGTAGCAAAGAATAACAATTTTCTTCTGCTATTAAGAGGTGGATAGCCTAATTTAGAGGCAGACCCATTAATGACAGATACAGGACAATTCTACTTGGGAGATTCTGTAAGGTTTCACAGGGGAGACTAACTTTTCATTTGGGTCTTTAATGATACATCTGAGGTTTCCAAGAAGAATTTGAGAATGTAATTAAAAAAATAAGTTACAGGTGGTAAAGTGCATAGGTAAAGTTATAAAGGCAAGACTCTTCATGGCGTTTTAGAAAATGAGAAGAGGGGCCGACCCGGTGGCGCACTGGAGAGTGCGCCGCTGGGAGCAGGGCGGCGCTCCCGCTGAGGGTTCGGATCCCATGTGGAGACTGGTTCCCGCTCACTGGCTGAGCGCGGTGCAGGCGCAACACCGAGGGTTGCGATCCCGTTATCGGTCAGTAAAAAAGACAAAAAGGAAAAAAAAAATGAGAAGAGGTTTAGTGTGATTGCAGCATATTGTGCCAAGGATCTGTAGCATGGGCTACAACTGAAGTGTAGCTAAACAGATAGATGACTCAATGTGAGGAGAATTTTTTGAGTACAATATATGCTATCTACACTAAGAGTCATTGTACAGTACATGCATGTATTGAAACAACACACTATACCTCACAAAAATTAATATAATTAATATAATAATTAATATAATATAACAATTAGTATAAATAAAATTGAAAAACAGAAGAATTTGTATGTATTTTTGATGAGAAAAATTTCCCCTCAAGCTTTAAAATTATATAAATAGTTAATAAAACAAAATGTATTTTTAAAAATACACAGCCAGTTGTGAAGCCAAGGAACAGGAATGGACAATCTCCACGGAAGAAGAGGGCCAGAAAAATTGAAAGTGAGAAATTTGAGCAGAGACTTAACCTATACTGTTATGCTGCTAGTATACCTTGGCATACACTCAGAAGCAAAGAGGAGATATTTTAAAGGGAAGAGAGAATCTAGGCTCATGCAAGGAACAATTGGAACACTCATGCTTGCTTAAAGCTAGGAGGTGTTTTGCAGTCACTACAAGCAATTAAATTAATTTAAAATTAGTTTAAAAATGAAAGAAACACAGAATTCTGGCAGTAGCAAAGGAACACAATCATAACAATCATACAGGGGTGATAAAAATGCCTGTAAAACACAGAAGCCATAGTACTTCCATAGTACAACCCCTCTGAAGATGAGTTCACAGTCAAAAATTACAAACGGCATAATGAAGCACACCCTAATTAAAAAAAAAACTTACAAAAAAAGAATAATTCTTACATCAAAAACTAAATATAATAAGACAGTTTAAAAGATGAATTAAAACAAGTGCATTTAACATGAACAAGAAGAAATGACAAGACACAGAAAACAAAAGTCAAAGACAAGAAGCAAAACATGAAGAGACCAAAAAACAAAGTAAGTCTTGCAATAAAAAATAGTTATTTGTTTAGATAGGAGGAATAAGTTCTGGTTTTCTATGGCACAGCAAGGTGACTATAATTAATAATTATAATGTATATTTCAAAATAGTTGAATGAGAGGATTTAAAATTTTCTCACTACAAAAAAATGAGAAATATTTGAGGTGATGGATATGCTCATTAACCTGGTTTGATCATTCCATAATGTATACACGTATCAAAATATCACATTATACCCATAGATATATACAATTATTATTTGTAAAGTAAAAATAAAACAAAACTATAAAATGTTATAAATACTTTAGAAATCTTAACTAATTATTTAAGCAGCAGACCAGATCCAAGGGAAGAGAGAATTAGTTTATCAGTAGATAGTTCTGGGAATCACCCAGAATGCAACACAGATAAATATGAAAACTATAAAAGTGTAGTAAAGAGACCTGGGTATAGATATATGAGATCTAGTATGCGTTCATTCATTCAAAATAATATTTACTGTCTGCTGTGTGCCAGCCACTCTTCAAAGCACTTGGTGTACATCAATTAAAAAAAAAATGAGTCCTTGTGAAGTTTACATTTTAGCTAGGTACAAGAGTGGGGGCAGGTTCCAGTATTAAACAGGATGCTTAAGAAAGGTCTCAATGAGAAGAGAAAATCTGAAAATAAAATATTGGAAAGACTAATAGATTTAGCCAAATAGAGAGCTATGAGAGGTGGATTCCAGGCAGAAGGAAGAACTGGAGCAAATACCTTATGTTGGGAACATACATGGTATGGTCAACAAGAGCAAGGTCTAAGATTAGAGAGAATGTGAGAAATAGCAGTAGAAGATGGGGTCAGATACTATATCATGTGATGAACTGGAAAAAATATAAAGAAATTCAATAATTTATGGAAGCATTTGGTGGGTTTTGAAAAACAAAGTAACATGATCTGGGACATGATTTATGTTAAAGGATCATTCTAGTTGATGTGTTGAGAATTGACCATTGAAGGAGGGCAAGTAGAAGCTTGGAGACTTGTTATTAGGCTGCTGCGATAATTCACTTCCAAAAATAGATAAAGAAAGACCTGGGATAAATTACATATAAAGGAATAGCTGTGAACATTGCAGAATTAAGAAATGAGTCCTGAGATTGATACAGTACAGAGTCAAGAATATCACACACAACAAACACACATCCACACATCTCGAAGCTAGACACATTACAGGTAAATTGAAGAAAGCCAATGAAAATGAGAACAATTAAAAAGCAATCAGAACTTACCTATAAAAATGATAATTACACTGAAATGTATTGCTCATTAGCAAAAATAGGATTCAGAAAACAATTGTATAATATCTTCAAAATTAAAAATCATTCCAGATTCTGTTAATAGAAGAACAGATTATTTCAGACTAAACTTTCCTCTGATAACAATTGTAAACTCAGGGCAAAATATTTTCAAACACAACTATTTGAAGGCACTGGAGAGACACCAAACACTGGCAGAAACTGGAGGTGATTTGACCTTTGAGAGAAGAAAACAACCCAGGTGAGGGCTAAATCTGTATAGTGCAAAGGGTGCTCCTTAGTCCCTAAGGAGTGGGGAAGCTAAACTTAAAAAGAAAACTCCAATCTTTTTGGCTTGAGGCATCAGAGGAAAGAATTTGGACTGCCAGAAAGCTGAAAATTGAAGGGGGAGATGATCAGAAAGGAAGATAGTTCAGGGGGACTAAGGCCCAACACTGGCCTGTAAACTCCCCTCAAATTCTTCACTGCTCCTGGAAATATGAATGCACAGCGCCCCCCAGGAGAACAGTGGAAAACAAGTGAAAGTATGAAAGGTTGCAACTCTAAGCAGCAATTTCAGCTCCAACTTTACTCTAAAAGTAATAATTCTACACCATTGTTTACAGTCGGATTACTCTGTTTCTTAGAAATGGAAAATTAGTTCTCAATCACATTGTATCAACCAGAAAAGAACCCCTCATTGGGGAAGAAGAGTAATTATGAAATAATACATGCATATATCATTTCAATAAAATGTTTTACCTTAATCAAATATATAACTCACAGTACTCTAGCCCGAGTTCTCCCCTCCCCGCCCCCCACCTCCTGGAGTGGAATTTATTTTTATATTTTTGATTTTTATTGAAACATAATTGATTATATGTATTTGTGGGGTACAGTTGATTATCAATACCCGTGTACAATGTGTGATGATCAAATCAGGATACTTAGCATGTTCATCATTACAAAATGTAATTATTCTTTGTGTCTTTGTGTCCCTTAACCAATTTCTCGTTAACCCCCTTCCCCTTCTCTTTTCCTGTCTCTAGTAACCACAGTTCTGTTCTCTCCTGAAAGTTCAACATATTACTGTAGGGGTTGTTCCTCTTTCTTCCTTCCTTTCTTCCTCCTGCCCTCCCTCCCTCACTTCCTTCCTTCCTTTCTTCCTTCTTTCTTTCTTTTTCCCTAACTTATTTGTGAGGACATGGAATATTTCTCTTTTTTTCCCCTGGCTTATTTCACTTAACATAATTTTCTCCAAGCTCATCTATGTTGTTATATATGGCAGAATTCCATTCTTTTTTTACACTAACCCAAGTTTTTATCTAGTTGATAAACTACATGTTCCCTGAGTACAAGCCCTAATATTGATTGTTTCTGTCTCCCTCTTCTGCATATTCATGTCTCTAGCTTCCCTTCAAATTTCTGCATAAAATTCCTCCATGTGGACATCTTGTGAAATCAGTTCCCTACATAACTTCCCAATGAAGTCTTCTCATTTTCTCTGGAAACATGTACAGCTGTATAATTTGAGATATTACATATATAATTATATTTTTCTTCTATGTTTCTTTTTCTATATTTATGTTCCATAGTTGATGCTAACATGTATCAGTAATGAATGCCTATGAAAGATTTAATTTATCAGAATATAAAAATCCAGTAAATCATATTAGGCTACCCAATGATGTTAGTCTTCTTATTGCCATAAGAATCAGAACAGTTAGAACTACCATTTATTTATTATTACTATAGTTTAAGCACTGTATTAATTCTTGTTAAAAAAGATTTAGCTCATTAACTTATTATTATCTTCTGGTATAGATTATAAATCTGAAGCAAAGAGAGGATAAATAACGTAACTAAGGCCATAAAGAAAGATTCAAAGCAAGTCCATCTAGTTCTGTGACCTGACAGCTTCATCACTATTCTATACTCTTTCTAGAATGTTAGTAATGACATCATTCAAACTCCTAATTTTTCAGATGTTGAACCTGAAATCCAGGAAAGGTATGTGACTTTCCTGAGATCTATGGAAAACCATTCAGCCTTCTTCAGTTTCCCATCTTTCTTCGCTATTATCACAGTTACAGTGTCTCTTATTCTTTGCTGTAAAATAAGAGAAAATCTTGAAGGTAGAAAAAAGAGGTGAACACTTGGGGAATAAATATTAAATTTTGCTGCAATCACTAATTCTTTCTTACCTGTTATATATTTTATAATTTCATACCCACAGAAACATTTGTCTAAAATGGGAAAATTCCCCAAGTTTGTTTACAAACATGAACATTTGAACAGAACTGTATTTGAAATTAAACAACACATTTACACTGAATGGAAAGAAAAATAAATAAGAACAACTCAAATAATTATAAAGACATATCTGGACACTATGCCCTCAGAATTAGTCAGAAAGAGCTCTCAACAAAGTGTACCATAGTTCATTCTTTTCTAATTTTTTTCTTTCACCTTGTCTCTCTTTCTTTGATCAGTGATATGAAATAGCAATTCCGAAACTACTTTCTATATATTCTAGAAATAAATACATATATTGCGTGTAATGAATAGAAGTTTTCTACAATTGAAGAAAAAAATTACAAATATGGAAATGAGCAAGGATTGAAAGAACACAGCAGTGTTGAACTGAAATTGGAGATATCAGTGTCAATCCCGAGGAGACAGATGTGTATATATGTGTATACTCTGCCCTATTAGAAAATCTAGAAGCAAGAATATCCAGTAGCAATGAGCACACATAGTGTCCAAATATATTGGTTTCTGTATCCCATTCTCCACTAAAAGAATCAGGGCTTGCAGCAATGGCTAACTCCTAAGCTGGGCAGGAAAAGAATAAGCTGGACATGGAATATCTTGCTATGCCAGAAATTAAGAAAACAAATAATGACGAGGACATGTTAAGTGGACACAAAAGCCAGTTCACACAGGTTTCCACTGGCCAAATATGTTAGGTGGATCAACAAAACTATAAGTGATCATAACGTACTACAAATTATGGAATGAAATTAGAATCCATGGATCCAAGTATTAATTAATCAATAGCATTAAAAAGAAAACCCCCTCCTAACAGTGGAAAAACAACCAAGAAATGTAGAAAATATTATATAACTAGAAAATCACCAGCTATCATCATAATAATTAATTAATGTAACAGTAATCAATGATTATAACAATTAGTTGGTGAAATTTTGAGAAGTAACAGAATACTATATAGTGTTAAAGTATCTTCCCCCCAAATACTTATTAATTACAAACAGCAAAAATAGTAACTATACAGTGGAGAAACTTTTCAGGTATAGTCTTGACAGAATGATTAAATTTAACTTTGGTAGTAATGGGACTAATTGGCCACAATTGCCTCCTGATATGATACAATGAAAAGAACTCAGTATCACTTTTGTGGTATCCTTGATAAAAGCATAAGCTGGATTTAATCATGAGGTAACACTAGGCAAAAATAAATTGAGAACCATTCTGCAAAATACCTGGTCTGTATTCTTCAAACAGGTTTATTTCAATAAATAAAAAGAAAGACTCATATTCAAACAGAAGACATGTACCAATGAAACAATACATTGCTTGTATTTTCTTTTGTCAAAGACACTATTAGTACGACTGGCAAAATCTCAATTAAGTCTTTATATTGGATTGCATTATGCCATATTAATACAACTTCCCTGATTTTAATAATTGTGATTATGTAGAATTTCTCAATTTCTCAATTTTAGGAACTAACACTGCAGTATTTAGGAATAAAGGGATGTCATGCCTACAACTTACTTTACATGTTTCAGAAATAAATATTAGGGCCGGCCCGGTGGCGCACTGCTACAGTGTGCCGCTTGGGAGCGCAGCAGCGCTCCCGCCGAGGGTTCGGATCCCACATACAGACCGGTTCCT
>NW_007731284.1:38452-48266 GCF_000696425.1 Galeopterus variegatus | reverse complement strand
CGGTCCCGGTCCAGTACGGGCACGACACTGAGGGTTGCGATCCGTTGCCGGACACGAAAAAAGACAAAAAGAAAAAAAAAGAAATAAATATTAATTTCTTATACATACACATACATTGAAGATGAGATGAAAGAGAAATGATAAAGTAAATAATATAAAATGAAAAGTGGAAAATGTCTGGGAACTCTTTGTACTATTCTTGCAGTTTTTCTATAAGACTAATATCAAAAGACTAATGTCAAAATTGCAATCTTAAAATAAATACTTGCATAGTAGAAAATAATTGAATAGATTTTGTTGTTAGGTTTAGTAAAAACATTGACAAGTATGTTTTACGTATATATAATACTAATAGCAAGTGAAATTCTCCAGAGTTGAGATAAGAAACTTTTTGAGTAACACATATTGCAATTGTGCTAGAAACTCCTCATACCAACCATCCATTAAGGGGGGAACAGGAACAGGTAAAGGATCACGAAAATCAACTACAAGGTATATTGAGAAGTTAAAATAAAATAAATGCATAAATAATAAAATTTAAAAAAGCTGTCAGCTGTAAAATCTTTTATTTGTCAAGCTAATAACTACAGATACTTTAGTGGTAGAATTGAAAACCAAAGCAGTGAAAAACAAGCTATGCTAAATTTCAATTTGAAATGGAATTTATACTGAAGAAAATGTAAAAATAAAAATTAAATGGACGTCTAGCTAACTTATCCTGTAATTTCAAAACAATTATTTTTCATTATTAAAAATGTTTGATAAATACTGATGTACTTTTAGCACATTAAAGAATCTATTAAAATTTAGAAAAAAATTTTGTTGGGAATTTCGCTATTATTTTATTCTTATATAACATCTTTAAATAATTATTTCTAGACTGATTTCCTCTATCTCCAATAAGTATTTGAAAATAAATACATATCTATGTGCTTAAGAAATCCCACATGTAAATAAAGACTATATAATAAAGTAAAAGAAAAAATAAATAAGAACTAAAATAAATATTAAGTTAGTTAAATAGCTAGAACAATTTTTTTTTTTTAATTTCCAAAAGAAACTTGTAAAAAATATGTTGGTTGATAGGTAGATACTCATATCATATTGAATAGATTTATGATATATTGAGTATATATTCATATTTATCTATGTTTATATATTTGATATTCATATCTCTATATATCATTATCTAGCTAGCTATCCAGCTAGCTATCTAATTTTCTAGTGATTCTGCTTCTTTTTTTAGATCCTGAATATACATCTTTCAATTGGAAAGCCATAAGTATTTATTTCTTCAAACATAAGAACATTTTTACAAAATGACTTTGTAATAGATAGTCTCTTGAATAGAGAATAAACAAGTATATGCAAACAGGTATATGCAAATATAAATCTAGATATATTTCTGTTTAATTTGTTGACAATTTGTGTAGGCATAAAAGCCAAGTTGTATAAGAATATTGACATTCAAGTTGTTTATTTGATAGCTAAAAACAATCCAAATACAAACCCCATAGAGTTAGCTAAGCTATTTGTGATGATTAAAATTTTGATCTTACATTTGTGGATTTTGACACATCTTCAATTTTTCATGTAGTCTATTTAAAGTCAGTAAGCTCTAACCACAGGTGAAATTCTTGCACTATGTACTTTGTTACTTAACTTAAATCGGAGGTGGTGACATTTTGCAATGACATTTTACTTAAGGTCATTAACTTCATCGTTCATTAGGAATTGCTTTACACTAAAATTACTACATCATTGTTATATTAATTAGCTACCACAACAATTCAAGGTTGTGCTTGGTGAATTAGATGCACAAACTGTAGGCTGCTGTACTACATACAGATAAAAAGTTTAGACATGTGTGATGTAGAAGAGATGTTTGAAACTATTGACTAAAAGTTTTTGAAACTTTTTGAGTGACATTAAATCTTATATAAGTGCTTTAAATATTTTTGTGCAAAAATACTCACACATATATGATTCAATATGTTAATTACTAACAGTGAGACTGAGCTTTGAAAATCTAATTAGCCTAAATAACATTTGTCCATTTTCCAATTTTGAAATTGTTTTCCAGAAATAAAAATAATGTTCCAAAACAGAGCCTTAAAATTGTGGAGTTGAGGCTGTTTCTTAATGCACTTTTCAAGGTAGTCTGTTAATAAAAAATATCAAAGTATATACTGCTACTTTTAATTTTATTTATGAAAATTATACCAAAGAGACCATTCTGTTATTTGCATTTTTCACTTAAAATATATAATATGCAGAATGATATGGGGTAGGAGAAGGAGGTAAACAATACTAATAAAGGCTAAATAGGTCAGTGTCATAGTATGTTTGACGTACAGCGAAGTCTGATATGATCCAGGATTTATGTGTGTATAGAAGCATGCACAGATAAACATTAGTTCACACACACATACACACACAGTTATATAGAGGCTTACTATTTCATCAATGATACTTTAGTTCTTAATTTATTTGGGGCTTAATGGTTATGGGTGTTTCACCATTTTATACATAAGGGAGTTTCTGTTTCTCATTTTTTTTTTGTTTGGAGATAGTTTAAAATAAGCAAAGGAAAGAAGAGGAATCTTTACAGGTAAATTGGATATCTTGCAATATTAATATTAATGTTGTGAAGATAGGGCTACCAACTGAAAGGCACTGATCTGCAGTGCAATGTGTTCATAAATAGTAAACATTGTCAAAGCAAGAATTGTGCCAAAGACTTCATTCAAGGTTATTGTAATAGATGAGAGAGTCTAGAATGCAGTCTGAAACTCAACTTTTATTTTATTTTATTTTATTTTATCAATATACAATGTAGTTGATTTTTGTGTACCTTTACCAATTCCTCCTTCCCCCTGCCAACCCATCAACATCATATCTGCTCACTTGTCTTAACAAGTTCATGGAATTGTGATTGTTGTGTCTTCTTCCCTGCCCCCCCCATTTGTTTTGTATTTATTTATTTTTAGTTTCCACAAACAAGTGAGAGATATGATGTTTCTATTTCTGTGCCTGACTTATTTCACTTAATATAATTTTTTCTAAGTCCATCCATGTTGCTGCAAATGGTAGTATTTCATTCTTTTTTGTAGCAGAGTTGTATTCCATTGTGTAGATATACCACAGTTTACTTATCCACTCATCTGGTGATGGACATTTGAGCTGGTTCCAACTCTTGCTGTTGTAAATAGTGCTGCAATAAACATTGGAGAACAGGTATCTCTTCAACGTGATGATTTCCATTCCTCTGGGTATATTCCCAGAAGTGAAATAGCTGGCTCATATGGTAGATCTATCCGTAATTGTTTGAGGAACCTCCAAACCATTTTCTATAAAGCTTGCACCATTTTGCAGTCCCACCAACAGTGTAGGAGTGTTCCTATTTCTCCACAACCTTATCAGCATTTATCATTCTCAGTCTTTTGGATATTAGCCATCCTAAATGGAGTGAGATAGTATCTCAGTGTGGTTTTGATTTGCGTTTCCTGGATGCTGAGTGATGTTGAGCATTTTTTCATGTGTCTGTTGGCCATTCATATATCTTCCTTTGAGAAATGCCTTTTCAGCTCCTTTGCCCATTTTTTAATTGGGTTACTTGTTTTTTTGTTGTAAAGTTGTTTGAGTTCCTTGTATATTCTAGATATTAATCCTTTGTCAGATGTATATTTTACAAATATTTTCTCCCACTCTGTTGGCTGTCTTTTAACTCTGTTAATTGTTTCTTTTGCTGTGCAGAAGCTTTTAAGTTTGATATAATCCCATTTGCTTATTTTTCATTTGGTTGCCTATGCTTTTGGGGTCATATTCATGAAGTCTGTACCCTATCCTACCTCCTGGAGTGTTTCCCCTATGTTTTCATTAAGGAGTTTTATTGTTTCAGGATGTATATTTACTTCTTTAATCCATTTTGAGTTGATTTTGGTACATGGTGAGAGGTATGGGTCTAGTTTCATTCTACTGCTTATGGATATCCAGTTTTCTCAGCACCATTTGCTGAAGGGGCAGTCTCTTCCCCAGTGTGTAGACTTGGTGCCTTTGTCAAAGATCAGATGGCTGTAGGCATATGGGTTGATTTCTGGGTCCTCTATTCTATTCCACTGATCAATGTGTCTGTTTTTATGTCAGTACCATGCTGTTTTGGTTATTATAGATTTGTAGTATAGTTTGAAGTCAGGTAGTGTTATACTTCCAGTTTTATTTTTATTTATTTATTTATTTTTGCTCAGAATTGCTTTGTCTGTGATCTTTTGTTATTCCATATAAATGTTAGGATAGTTTTTTTTCCATTTCAGAGAAAAATGACATTGGTATTTTGATGGGGATTGAATTGAATTTATACATCACTTTGGATAGTATGGACATTTTCACAATGTTAATTCTTCCAATCCAAGATCATGGGATATATTTCCATCTCCTTGTCTTCTTTAATTTCTCTCAACAGTGGTTTGTACTTCTCTTCATAGAGATTTTTCACATCCTTGGTTAACTTTACTCCTAAATATTTTATTTTTTTGGTGGCTATTGTAAATGGTCTAACTTTCTTAGATTCTTTTTCTGCATGTTCACTGTTGGAGTATAGAAATGCTACTGATTTTTGTGTGTTGATTTTGTATTCTGCAAATTTGCTCAAATCATTTATCAACTCTAAGAGTTTTTCTGTAGAGGCTTTAGGCTGTTCAGTATATATGTCATCTGCAAACAGGGACAGTTTGAGTTCATCTTTTCCAATCTGGATTACTTTATTTCTTTCTCTTCTCTGATTACTCAGGCTAGTACTTCCAACACTATTTTGAATAGGAGTGGTGAGAGTGGCCATCCTTGTCTAGTTCCTGTTCTTAAGAAAAAAGCTTTCAGATCTTCCCTGTTCAGGATGATATTGACAGTGGGTTTATCATATATGGCTTTAATTACGTTGAGATACTTTCCATCTACATCTAACTTGTAGAGAGTCTTTATCATGCATAAATGTTGAATTTTGTCAAATGCTTTTACAGTGCCTATAGAGATGATAATATGCTCTTTGTCTTTGATTTTATTGATGTGGTGTATCACATTTATTGATTTGCGTATGTTGAATCAACCTTGCATCCCTGGTAGGAATCCCACTTAATCATGGTATATAATTTTGTGTATGTATTGCTGTATTCTCTTAGCTAGTATTTTATTGAGGATTTTTTCATCTATATATATCAAGGATATTGGCCTGTAGTTTTTTTTTTGTTGTTGTTGTTCTATCTTTGTCTGGTTTTGGTATCAGGGTGATGTTTGCTTCATAGAATGAGTTTGGGAGAATAGCCTCCATTCAATCTTTTGCAACAGTTTGTAGAGAATTGATATCAGTTTCTCTATGAAGATTTGGTAGAACTCTGCAGTGAACCTGTCTGGTCCTGGGCTTTTCTTTGTTAGGATCCTTCTGATAATAGCTTCAATCCCTTTTATTGTTATTGGTCTGTTCAGATTTTCTACAACTTCTTGGCCCAGTTTTGGTAGTTTGTGTGTGTCCAGAAATTTATCCATTTCCTCTAGATTTTCAAATTCATTGGCATATAATTGTCTATAGTAGTCTCTAATGATTTCTTGTATTTCTGTGGTAACAGTTGTAATATCACCTTTTTCATTTCTAATTTTTGTTATTTGGGTCTTCTCTCTTCTTTTTTTACTTAGCTACGCTAATGGTCTGTCAATTTTATGTATCTTTTCAAAAAACAACTTTCTGATTCATTGATCTTTTTTTATCATTTTTGGGTTTCTATTTCATTCAGTTCTGCTCTGATCTTAATTATTTCTTTCCGTCTGCTAACTTTGGGCTTGGATTGTTCTTGTTTTCTAGTTCTTTAAGGTGAAGTGTCAGGTTGTTTACTTGCCATCTTTCCATTCTTCTGAAGTAAGCATTTAATGTGATAAATGTCCTCCTTAGTACTGCTTTTGCAGTATCCCACAGGTTTTGGTAAGATGTATCATTAAAGTTTCAATAATTTTTTTGATTTCCTGTTTAATTTCTTCTTGGACCCATATGTCATTAAGTAGAATGCTGTTTAAATTCCATGTGTTTGTATGGTTTCCAGAGTTTCATTTGTTATTGATTTCTAATTTTAATCCATTGTGCTCTGAAAAAAATACATGGAATAATTACAATTACTTTGGAATTTGTTGAGACTTGATTTGTGATCTAACACGTGATCTATCCTGGAGAATGTTCCATGTGCTGATGAGAAGAATGAATATTCTGAGGTTGTTGAATGGAATGTTCTGTAAATATCTGCCAAGTCCAGTTGGTCTAAAGTATTCTTTAAATCTTGTATTTCTCTGATGATTCTTTGCTTAGATGATCTGTCCAATATTGATTGTAGGGGTGTTCAGGTCCCCTGCTATTATGGTATTACTGTCTATCTCATTCTTTAGGTCTAATAGTGTTTGCTTTTTAAATCTGGCTGCTCCAATGTTGGTTTATGATTGTTACGTTGTCTTAATGGATAAATCCTTCTGTCATTATATAGTGGCCTTCTTTATCTCTTTTTATGGTTTTTAGTTTAAGGTCTATTTTATCTGATATAAGAATAGCTACTCCAACTTGTTTTTCATTTTTTGCATGGTATATCTTTTTCCATCCTTCCACTCTTAGTCTATGTGTGTCTTTACAGGTGAGATGAGTCTCTTGAAGACAGCATATAGTTGGGTCCTTTTCAATCCAGTCAGTCAGTCTGTGTCTTTTGTGTGGGGAATTTAGTCTTTTTACATTGAGTTTTTATTGAGAGGTTTAGATTTACTCCTAGCATTTTATTAATTTTTGTTTGGATGTCTTAAATATCTTTTGTTCGTTTCTGATTTACTGTTTGTCTTCTGTATTTGTTGGTTTCTTGGGGTGTTAGATAAACTTTTTTCCCCTTCTTTCTGTTGTTAGCATTTTTATTTTATTAGTGTGTTTTGTTTTTTCTTGAGTAATTATGACAGTGGTGGTTGTTTTTCAGATACCAAACCCAGTACTCCCTTGAGAATTTCCTGTAAGGCTGGTCATGTGGTAGTGAACTGCCTCAGTTTTTGTTTGTCTAAGAAATATACTATTTGTCCTTCATTTTGGAAAGATAGCCTTGCTGTGTAAAGTATTCTTGGCTGGCAATCTTTGTCTTTTAGTATATTGAATATACCATCCCATTCTTTTCTGGCTTTTAGGGTTTCTGATAAAAAGTCTGATGTTAGTCTGATTGGAGCTCCCTTATAGGTGACTTGATGCTTCTCTCTTGCAGCTTTTTAAGATTCTCTCTTTGCCTTTGAGGTTTGCGAATTTGACTGTAACATGCCTTGGAGAGGACCTTTTTGGGTTGAATATGTTTGGGGATCTTTGAGCCTCCTGAATCTGAAGGTCTGTTTCTTTCCCTATACCTGGGAAGTTTTCTGCCATTATTTTGTTGAAGATGTTTTCAATGCCATTTCCTTTTTCCTCCTCTCTGGAATACTCATGATTTGGATATTTGAGCACTTAAAGTTGTCTGTTATCTCTCCTAGATTTTCTTCAATGTTTTTAATTCTTTTTTCTTTTTTTTTTTTTTTCTGCCTTTGTTACTTCAAACAGCCCATCTTCAAAGTCCAAAATTCTCTCTTCTGCTTGTTCTAGCCTGCTGGTTAAACTCGCTGTTGTGTTTTTTATTTTGTTGAATGAATTTTTCAGCTCTGAAACCTCTGCTGCATTCATTTGCAGGGCATTGATTTCTTTGTACATTTCTTCTTTCAGGTCCTGTATACTTTTCCTCATTTTATTGTGTTATCTAACTGAGTTTTCTTGTATCTCATTTAGTTCCTTAGAATTGTTGCTCGAAATTGCTTGTCAGTCATTTCAAGGACTTCCTATTGTATAGGATCTAGAGTTTGAGAGTTATTTTCACCCTTTGGTGGTGGTGTACTTTCTTGATTTTTCATATTTCTGGTATCTTTCCTTCAGTGTTTAGTCATTGTGGCATGGCATTTCACGGTCCACTCCTTCAACCCTAATGTCTGGCTAGGATCCTGCAGGGACTGCTAATTTGGCACTGCTGCTTTGGTGTCTATAGGCAGGAGGCTTGGGCTTCTCTGGGCTGTGGGGACTGGCCTGGGCTGGGAGTCCTGCAGCAGCACCTACCTGTTCCAATGCAGGTGGTTTGGGGCCCTGTGGGCCTGACAGGTTTAGGGCCTCTCTGGGCAGCACACATCAGCCTGGGCTGGGAGTCCCATGGCAGCACCTACCGGCTCTGGCACAAGTGGCTTGGGGCTTGTGGGCTCAGCAGCTCTTGAGCCTCTCTGGGGGCCTCTTTGGGTGGCACAAACTGGCCTGGGCTGGGTGTCCCACGGAAGCACCTACCTGCTCCGGCATGGGTGGCTTAGGGCACATGGGCCCAGCAGCTCTTGGACCTCTTTCCTGAAACTCAGCTTTACCGAAACAATGGGCAGGGTGTTGGGGGTTAAAAGCTGAGATGAACTAGTGGAAAAGTCCTGGAAGACATTAGAGGTAGGGTTTCCCAATGAATAAAAGCTGAGATGAACTAGTGGAAAAGTCCTGGAAGACATTAGAGGTAGGGTTTCCCAATGGAATGTGTCTCGCACATTGAGTTATTTTCTGAGTTTGTAAATAATTTTCTCTGTGATTAGGCCACCTGTGTTTACTAAGTGGTACCAATCAGAGGAAGTTAGGATCCTATTCTTCCAACAGGATTGGGAGATAAGGGCACTATCTTCTTTGATGATTACTGCTCAAAAGGATAGCTCCCAGGGTTTTGAAAATTAATTTCTGGGTTTTAAAGCTGGCAAGAGGATTCTTTTTTAAACCTGCACTTTGATCTTAAAGGGATGTAGAAAATATTTACAATTACAAGTCCTACAAAAATGCCGTATGAGCAGGAAGTTCAGGAAGAAGCTTGTCTAAAGTTTAATTAAGCTGAAGGAAACATTAAGGCAATCTTGGTCAACATAAGATTGAAATATAATAATTATACAAAAACATTCCTTGCATAGTTATTTTAAAAGTCCTTGTGCTAAGATTTGGTCCTGATGGCAAGTATCTAATTTTGTAAACTGCTGGTTCACATGATAAAACTGAGTGAAAATAAATATCACCTCCTGAAAAAAGATCCAATTTAGCTCTACATGATGCAATTGAAAAACAAGAAAACAAGCTTTAACCTTGACTTTTTAGTATAAGGAAAATGACATTAGTTTTTTATTTGCAAAACAAAGAACATTATGAAATAATAATTAATTAATTAGTATTTCTTCTTTTTAATTTATATATTTTTTTATTTTCACATAAAATCTCAATACCATACATGGTCCTTTATGCTATATGCTGAGTCAGTCAAAGTAGAAAAATTATTCTGCAGTAACAGTCAGCCCCCCAAATTTTGTAGCTTTAAGAAACTAAAAATAATTTCTCACCTTACATGTCTCCTGAGTGTTGGCTGAGGCTCTAAACTATCATACTCACTTCTAGATTTATGTTGATGTCTCTACCTGGCGAGGAAGAGAGAACAGAAATTGCATATTGGATCTTTAAGCATCTGCCTGAATATTATTTCCACTCATATTTCACTGATTGAAGCCATCCACGATATCTACATTTTAAGTGTGTGTGTGTCGGGGCGGGGGGGCCGGTATTTAGTGCCTAGGAAGCAGAGAGATTAAAATATTTGATGTAAAGCATTATTAACTGTCACAGTCCACCTACTGATCATTAAATATTTTCAGTATGCTATGTTACAGACATATGCAAATACATATGTGATTTTGACTTGGCTAATGACATATAAGGAGACATAATATATGCCAT
>NW_007731284.1:35190-37936 GCF_000696425.1 Galeopterus variegatus | reverse complement strand
TTATTAACTGTCACAGTCCACCTACTGATCATTAAATATTTTCAGTATGCTATGTTACAGACATATGCAAATACAGGACTTCTACTCACTTTTTAAGTTGGGTGTGATGATGTGATTTTGACTTGGCTAATGACATATAAGGAGACATAATATATGCCATTTCCTTGAGGAATCACTAATAGCCATGTCCTTCTACCCCTGCTTCAAAATGAATCTTCAGTTTAAGAATCTAAGTGGAATCTAAGTTTGGATTTCTAAGTGACTGAGAGAAAAGCCTCTAGCTGACATACTCTGGGTATGCAACATTTTTTTTTTTTTAATAAGCTACCAGGATTTGGGTGTTGTTTGTTACCATGGCATAAATCTTGGCTATCCTGATGAGTACATCTGCTTACAGCATAGCTCAATAAAAATATAGAAATGTTTATTTTTATTGGTACTATGACAATTGACTATTCTTTCAGAAAATCTGTTTTATACAGACTACTAAATCTGTTACTGTTGCCTGCAATTCTTTGTTCATCTATTTAGCTACTTGGAGAAGACTAAGGGAGTAGCTACTAGAGAAAGCAACCAAAGTTTATGTATGTACATTGTTATTTCCACGACGTTTGTCTTCAAGTCTGTTCAGACTTTTACAAGATTTGGTTTCATTAAAGGTCTCCTCTAGGACTTTATTTTTTCCCTGGGTGAGTAGGTGAGGGAGCTAACTGGACCAGAGGCAGAACATAGGGTGGTCCTATTTCTCTATGGTCTTTGGGGTGATAGTTTTCTAGCTGTGAGACTGGCATTTTCTACTTTGGCTTTTCCTTGGAGAAAATTTATCTCTAAGTCTTCATGACTGAAATAGTTAAATAAAAAATTGTATAAAATATTTGCCTACAATGTTAAACTAAGTTGTGTGAACTAAACTTCCTACTGAAAATACCAGAAAAACTAGGCAAATATATTTTTAATATGTTTGAAAGGAAACGAGAGCTACCAATTCAGTTAGGAATCTTAGGGCTAATATCTAGAAGAAAATAAAATTCTATAGGGAGAAGCCTGGGTTTTGATTTCACTTTTACTTTTGATTTTTCTTTTTGATTTTGTAAGTGCCACCTAAAGACAGAGAAAATGAATAGATCTTGTATCTACTTCACGGTGATAAGGGAGTTTGCTACAAATTCTCTATTCTAGGAAAAAGAATTAGAGGGCTCCTAGGTAAAGGCTTTATCCTAGAAGAAAGGATGAAGAAGAAATCTGTAAAATTTTCATGTGTTTTGTTTTGTTTTCTTGGTTTGAGAACCTAGAAAGGAGAAAAGTTAGACAAAAAACAGGTAAGCCCTCACTGAGAGAAAAACCTAACTTTGAATCATGCCTGTCTCTGATTAGTTTAGGTAATCTGGAATAGCTAGTTTCCTAGGCTAAAGCAATTCAGAAGTTAAGTGATTTTTTTCTGGAATAAACTAACATTATCCAGAACTTTAAATTTCTCCACAATTTTTGTTTGGAATATCACTCTTAGAACCAAAAATGTAGTATTTTTTAGCAGATGAGGAGAAGAGAATGCATGACATACTGTAAACAAAGGAAACTAACAAACAGAAATTGATGCACAAAAAGTCTAGGTATATTAGAAGCTGACTTTATTAGAAATTGGACATTTAAAAATTATATATAAATCTATATTATAAGTGGATATGTATATATAAAGGAATAAAAATATTACATTGGCTATTTTAAATATCTTTTGGATAGGTCAGAAATTGACTTTAAAATAATTATATTTAATATGCTTGAAGACAAGATTATAAATTTGGCAGCATACGGGAACTATAAAAACAGATGACAGAATATAGAGGCAGAATGGATGGTACATAGAGAGTATTTGAAGAGACGATTACTATTTTTTTCAAAGCTGAATAAAAAAATTAGCCGCTGATTAAAGAAGTATTATGAATTCCACACAGGATGATTAAAAAAAATCACATGTAGGAGCATCACTGTAAAACTAGGGGAAACAAAATTTTTAAAAAAGACATTCTTAAATTAATTCAGAGTAAAGGAGATATATCATTATCTAAATAATAAAAATAAGACTAGCTGAAGAACAATTCATTAATCTGATATAGATATATACATAGCTGCCAAAAAAAAAAAAAACTTACATCAGAAATTGTACATAATGACTATAAATTGAAATGTTCAATCTTGGAAGTTGAAAAAGTATCCTCCATGCCACCACATCTGTTCAGCATTGCACTCAGGTCATAGTCAATAAGGAAGGAGAAACCTTAAAAATATATAAGGATTTAAAATAAACAATAAATCTGCCATTATTTGCAAATGAACACATTGTTTTTTTTGTAGAAAACCCAAATATATCTAAAAATAGTTCAACAAGATTACTGAACACAAGGTTCATATGGAAAATCAACAATATTTGTGTATTACAGTCAAAATATGTAGAACATAAAATTTTAAATACTAAAGTAGCTTCAAAATGATCAAATATATAGGAATAAAAACAAATAAACAGGAATAAAAGAAAGAAATTTAAATAAAAGAAATATATTTAAAAAGTAACAGAAATCTTAATTATATATACTGTGTTCCTGAATTAAAGGATGAATTAGGGCCGGCCCGGTGGCGCACTGCTACAGTGCGCCGCTTGGGAGCGCGGTGGCACTCCCACCGAGGGTTCGGATCCCACATACAGACTGGCCGCTCACTGGCTGAGCGAGGTGCGGGCGCAACGCCGAGG
>NW_007731284.1:32637-34190 GCF_000696425.1 Galeopterus variegatus | reverse complement strand
CTGAGGGTTGCGATCTGTTGCCGGACATGGAAAAAAGACAAAAGACAAAAAAAAAAAAAAGGATGAATTATGTAAAGTTATGAATGCTCTTAAATTGAGCTACAAATTCAATGCAATTTCATTTTAAATCTTTTGGGTGTATGCAAGAATATTATAAANTCATATGGAAAATCAACAATATTTGTGTATTACAGTCAAAATATGTAGAACATAAAATTTTTAAATACTAAAGTATCTTCAAAATGATCAAATATATAGGAATAAAAACAAATAAACAGGAATAAAAGAAAGCTTTAACACATATTTAAAAAGTAACAGAAATCTTAATTATATATACTGTGTTCCTGAATTAAAAGGATGAATTAGGGTCGGCCCGGTGGCGCACTGCTACAGTGCGCCGCTTGGGAGCGCGGTGGCGCTCCCACCGAGGGTTCGGATCCCACATACAGACTGGCCGCTCACTGGCTGAGCGAGGTGCGGGCGCAACGCCGAGGGTTGCGATCCCGTTGCTGGTTCCGGTCCGGTACGGGCGCGACACTGAGGGTTGCGATCCATTGCCGGTCACGAAAAAAGACAAAAAGGAAAAAAAAAAAAAGGATGAATTATGTAAAGTTATGAATGCTCTTAAATTGAGCTACAAATTCAATGCAATTTCATTTTAAATCTTTTGGGTGTATGCAAGAATATTATAAAATGAAATGGAAATCTAAGGGGCCCAATATAGGCAAGACAATCTTCACACACACACACACACACACACCAAGAGCAAAGTAAATAATATACTCTACCATTTATTGTCAAAAAAAAAATTAAGGCAGCATTGTTTTGCCATACTGGTACACAATAGAGCAAAATAGAGTGTCCAGAAACAGATCACACATATATGGACATGGATTTATGACACAGCTGGTATTTTAAAGTCGTGGGGGATGAGACAATTTTTTTAGTAAATGATTCTGAATTAATTCCCATAAATGAAAATATAGAACAATTAGTCTATATTGAAAGATATTAGCAGAGTGAAAAGTTAAGCCACAAAATGGGAGAAGTTATCTGTAGCACATAAAATAAAAAAGGGAGTAATATCTGAAAAATATGTCAATACAAATGACTCCTAAAAAGTAGTCATACAAATGACTCCTACACCTCAGTAAGAAAATGAGGGACAACACGATGGAAAATAGGCAAAATGATTCGGATAGGAATTTTATAAAACAGGAAGAATATTCAAGTAGTTAATTAATATGTAAAAAAGGTGAAATTTTAAATATGATACAATGACATACTATTCATCGAAATGGCTGAATTTTTTAAAAAAGACAATATCAGTGGTTTGCAAGGATATGGAGTAATTTAACTCTCAAATACTGCTGGTGAAAGTGTAAATCAGTGCAAAACTCTGGAAAACTTTGTGGCATTATTTAAAATATATGAACATATGTATACTTATAGCCCAGCATATACTCTTTTTTTTTTTTTCCTTTTTTTGTCTTTTTTTTTCATGTCCGGCAATGGATCGCAACCCTCAGTGTCATGCCCGTACCGGACCGGGA
>NW_007731284.1:29266-32033 GCF_000696425.1 Galeopterus variegatus | reverse complement strand
GCCAGTGAGCGGGAACCGGTCTGTATGTGGGATCCGAACCCTCAGCGGGAGCGCCGCCGCGATCTCAAGCGGCGCACTGTAGCAGTGCGCCACCGGGCCGGCCCCGCCCAGCATATACTCTTAATTGTGAACCCAACAGTAACACTTGCATATGTACACCAAAAAAATGTTCTGAAGTTTTCATCACAATATTATAAAAGCTGAAATTTAGGAAAAACCCAAATTTCCATTAACTGTAGAATAAATAAGTAAATTATGTTATATTCAATGAAATGTCATATAGTAATATAAACTAAAAAGCTATAGACATGTGTAAATAGCACATACATGATTAAATATACAAATTTAATATTAAATGAAAAAGACATGAAAGGATATATTCCATGAGATTTAATTTCTGTAGAGTTTTAAAAATAACAATAAGAAAATCTATGGTTAGAAGTTAAGATGATAATGATTCCTTTTGGAAGGGCTGAAGATGTAGAAATTGGGAAGAAGCAATGAGAATCTTCAATGGTACTGGAAATGATTGACCTGAAGGTGGTTATCATGGTATGTTTAGTTTACAATAATTAATTGATGTGTGGACTTAGGACTTATGAACTCCTTTACATGTATGCAATACCTCAAGAAAAAGCATGTTATTTAACAGTCTGACCAATCAGTCCGTCCTTTAGCTCAATACACCCTATCCAGTACTAGGAGAAAAAAAAAAACATGTGGGGTATTGCCTATTTCATTTCTGGCCCTTTAACCTTTATTCCTCTATATTAAAAGTTGTTATTATGGTCCATTAACTCTGTTAATCATGTTTTGCACATTGTGCTGAGTTTGCAGTTTGATGACAATTGTGATAAATCCCATTGGCCTCTTTCCATTAAGTCTAAATTAGATAGAACTTTACACAATTTTGGAGGCAAAGGCATGGGATGGTTCTTGCCTTGTTTCAATATATATAACGTTTCACTTATTTTATTTATTTTGTCAGGTGTCCTACAAACTTACACTTACTCTGTCATCTGTTTTACTTCTAGGAAACTCTACATAGATCAATTCATTTCATTGAAATTGCACATTCATATTTTAATGTTAAAAGAATATGTTCACCATGCATGTAACAATCGTAGAACTCTTCATAAGAATTTCATGCTTTTAATTGATTTCAAGTTTTAAATTAAACTTTTTATTGCTGAAATTAAATCCTGTTTCAATGACAACTTATTTATTTAAAGTTCTGTTGGATTTTGTGCTTCAAGAACTTGAAACATAGCCAAGCAAGCAAACCAGGCCTTTGAGCTCACCTAAACATGTATATCAAGCAAATATATTACTTTCAGTTTAGTAATTTGCTTTCATAACTCATAATCGAAATTGGAAATAGAAGAGAATGCCTGAAGTAAAGACTATGAAGAAGTAGCAGTTACAAAGAGAGATATAAAGAATAACACCACGCATGAGACTTCAATTTCTCTTGCAAATTGACTTTTAAAATTTGATAAAAATCACTCCCCTAGAAGTACAGCTACTAGTAAGAAAATTACTCTTTTTTTTTTGGAGGTTGATTAAATATACAAATAGAAACATAGAACCTCAAATATCAGAACAAAAAAAAGGAACTTGTCATTTAGCTCAAAAATGGAGAAAAAAAATGCTTTTAGAAGTAATAACAAAAGAAAGGATTCCTTTTAATGAATAAGAAAATAAATAAAATTGGCTTGACGTTTAAATGCAGAATAAGTTTATTAGAAATATTAAGAATATAATGATGAATCTAATTAATTTAATCATATAGCTAAATGTATAAATAAAGCATTTCAGAAAATATTATGGAAGGCTATTGTAATAAATTAAAGATTTCAATGAATTTGTTACTAAAATAAGTATATATAACCAAAATTACCAAAAAATGAGTGAAAAACCTTAAAAAAATCAATAACCATGAAGNATTAATTTAATCATATAGCTAAATGTATAAATAAAGCATTTCAGAAAATATTATGGAAGGCTATAGTAATAAATTAAAGATTTCAATGAATTTGTTACTAAAATAAGTATATATAACCAAAATTACCAAAAAATGAGTGAAAAACCTTAAAAAAATCAATAACCATGAAGTAATAGAAAAACAGTGCTCATTTGATAATTAGTTTCCAATACACTTGGAATCTAGAAGGTTTCAGAAATGAGTATTTTTATACATCCAAGGTATATAAGCATAACCTGCAGACATATATGATGTTGGAAATCCTCAGTTAATTTGTTGGAGAATAGAATTCTAACATCCAAAGTTGATAAATACAGAATAGCAATAAAACTTTTAAACTGTAAATATAAACACAAGTATTCTAAATAAATTACTAGTAAGTTGGATCCAGAAGTATGATAAATAAAAACATTTCATAATAAGAATGATTTGCTCTATAAATATAATGTTTCTATGAACTTCTATTTATGAACTGTATTATACTGTTTAAAAAGAAAAAGGCATATGGCCACCTTATAACAAAACAAAATAGTTAAAATTAATAACAACTCTTGATTAAGTTGACTTTCTTTGTAAACTGTAGATAATGTATCACTTTAACAGAAAAACGTATCTTAAAGCAACAGCTACCATCCTTAGTGGAATCTAATGTAAGCTCATAGTTCACAAATTACCAAACTGATCTTGAATCATGGACTACTACTGAATAAATAGTCCCATTTTTTTGAAATAAATTTTATTTAAAAACTTAGGAGAATTTTTGTTATGTTTATGTTAAAGCAA
>NW_007731284.1:25660-27781 GCF_000696425.1 Galeopterus variegatus | reverse complement strand
GGCTTCCAGACTCTCAATATCTTGATCATCCATCTGGGACCATTTTTATGCACTTGTCAATGTTGCTCTCAAATGTGATGCCCAGACTGAAAATGATATTCCAGGTGATGTATGATTAATGCACGTAATAGTAGAACTACTTCCTTTTCTTATTCTGAACACTATGTTTCTATTAATAAAACCTAATAATGCATTAGCTGTCTTTTGACAGCCGTGTCACACTGTTGGCTCAATGAAATCATGGTTATTAAAACTTTTAGCTGGTTTACATATGAAAAGTAGTTAAATCAGACTTCAGCAAGGCAGACATGTTAAGCTTAAGAAAAAAAGAAGTAAGAATAATGTGGAAATCTCTCAGAAGCAAATCAGACAGCTAACTGTGAGTAATCCTGATGATGATATAAAAAAAGAAAAGAGATAGTAACTTCAAAGATGATACTAGATACATCGGTAGCTTTTCCCTGACAACAGGAAGGAAGGGCATACATAAGCTTCTGGAAAAGGTAACAATGGAAGCATATTCTTTTCTTTTGAGTAGTATTAACATGGTATATAATTATCAACCTTTCATGTTGGCTTTTAACCTGAGTTTTTACATTAAGATTTATTTATTTATTTTCAGAGAATCCACTTATCCACTCTGAGAATTGAATTCCTGTCATTTAATTGCTGTATTTATATCACTCACATGTACAGTGCTCATTAACATAGTTGGATTAATATCGACCATCTTAAAATTGTTTTCTATGTGTTGCATTTCTTTACTTTTTCAATTTTTTAATTATCTATTTTAATTAAGAGTTAATATGATTCAATCATANTTTTGAAATAAATTTTATTTAAAAACTTAGGAGAATTTTTGTTATGTTTATGTTAAAGCAAGTATTGCATTATGAAGTAAAAATTCAAATGCCATTTTAAAATACTAAGAAAACATGAAAATTTTATGTTAATAAGAAATTCCATTTTTTTGTAACCCATATTTCCAAGAAACCTTGTTTTACTCTCCCCTACTTTATGGCATTCAACAGTAAAAATGTTTTAAAAATACATAAATAAATAAAATTAATTTAATAAATTATGCTTAATTCATATAATAAAATATTAGGCAGACATTAAGATTTTTTTAAATGGTAAGGTAATGAAGGGGCTTAGGCTATATTAAATATTCTTTAGTCTGAATCTATTGTACACTGAGTTCTGTGTATGTGTTATGACATTTATTATAGTAATAGTAGTTCTGTATGTGTTATGACATTTGATCCTAAAAACAGTACTACTGTTTAAGTTTTTCTTTCCCTTTTGAGAACTCAAGTAAACCAAGTTCTTTCAACTAATGCCTGAGCCAGTTCATTTGGATGTAGGCGTAATGATTCATAAAAGGTGTGATCAACCTCACTGCTACACTACTTTGATTTTTATTGTTAAACAGAATGGAGTAATATAAAATCACATTTATAGCATAATCTAAACTATGTTCATTTTCCCCAAAGAACATTCAAAATAATTTAAATTATGAATGACATTTATTGTTGGGGTTTAAAAGTTCTGGCTTAATTGTGGGGAGAAGGGAATATATATTTTTCTTTAATTAATTCTACAGATATTTTTAGGGCTCAGAAGAAAAAAGAGAAAAAAAATCTTCAAGAGTAACAAGAACTCATTTCATTGGTTGATAAGTCACAGTTGCAAAGCCTTTTAAAACAGAACCACAGATCATTTGAGCTGGCAGAGACCTTTGGAGGTCATCGAGTTGGACTTCTACAATGCCGCAGAGACCAGTGTAGCAATATCCCAGGCATATTGTCATCCATTCTCCATTTGGATGCTTCCAGTAACAGTTCGTGATTATCTCAGGACATAGCTCATTCCATTGTATGGCAGTTATAATTATGAAAAAGTTTCTACTTAATTTGAGATAAACTTCCTCTCTTATTACATCCACCTGAGTATAATTGTTTTACCAGAAAGCCACTCCATCAAACTTTGTTTAGATATTTAATATCCTTTCCCTAGAATCTTTTAGTTTTTAATTTTGTCAAAATGTTGTCCGTTGAAATGGCTTCCAGACTCTCAATATCTTGATCATCCATCTGGGACCATTTTTATGCACTTGTCAAT
>NW_007731284.1:18720-24779 GCF_000696425.1 Galeopterus variegatus | reverse complement strand
CTTTACTTTTTCAATTTTTTAATTATCTATTTTAATTAAGAGTTAATATGATTCAATCATATCTCCTCTCTTGGCATGCCATTTATGCTTTAAAAAGCTATTTTTCTTGTTTTTCCTTGAGTGTAAAATATGCATTTTAAAATAATTTAAGTCTGCCTTTAAGTACACTATATGACAAGTATCTTACAACAGAGTATTCCTGATTTCTTCCTCCTATTTCTTGTTTCACTACCATCATTCATTTTACTTATCCATATGCTGTAATAACCCAATGCATTGTTCTTCTTATTGCTTTAAACATTTATATTGTAGGTAAAATAAGAATAAGAAAAGATTATATTTTACCTTCATATTCCTTTTTTAGCACTCTTTCTTCGTTTATGTAGATTCAAAAACTTTTCATTGAAACTTAATTTATTATACATATTTGTGGGATACAGTGTTGACTATCAGTATTTGTGTACAATATGTGATGATCAAATCAGGATGGCTGGCATATTTGTCATTACAAAACATACACGTTCTTTCTGTCCATCAACCAATTTTTTTTGTCTCTCTTTTTTTTTTTTTTTCCGTGTCCAGCAACGGATCGCAACCCTCAGTGTCGCGCCCATACCGGACCGGGACCGGCAACGGGATCGCAACCCTCGGTGCCGCACCCGCACCTCGCTCAGCCAGTGAGCGGGAACCGGTCTGTATGTGGGATCTGAACCCTCGGCGGGAGCGCCACCGCACTCCCAAGCGGCACACTGTAGCAGTGCGCCACCGGGCCGGCCCCCATCAACCAATTTTTTGATCTGTATAAATTTTCTTCTCCCTGAAATACTTCTTTTCTTTTTTTTTTTTTTTTTTGTCTTTTTCGTGACCAGTAAGGGGATCGCAACCCTTGGTGTGGTGTCGCCTGCACCACGCTCAGCCAGTGAGTGCACCGGCCGTTCCTATATAGGATCCGAACCCGCAGCGGGAGCGTCGCTGCGCTCCCAGCATCACACTCTCCCGAGTGCGCCAGGGGGCCGGCCCTGAAGTACTTTTTTTAACATTATTTGCAGGGCAAGTCTGCTAGTGATTATTTCCCCCCATTTTTTTGTCACTTTTGTAGGATAATTTTACTGGATTTAGAAATCTATGGGATTTTTGTTGTTTTTGTTGCTTTGTTTTGTTTACTTTCAAAATTTTAAATATTTCACCTTACCTGCTTCTTTCTTGCATGGTTTCTGAAAAGATGTCTGATGGTATTCCTATCCTTGTTCCTCTACAGATAAGACATTTTCTTTTTCCCTGGCTACATTCAAGATTTTCTCTTTGTCTTTGGTTTCTGCAATTTAAATATGATATGCCTAGATGGAGTGCGTGTTTGTGTGTGTTTGTTTCTTTTGTATTTAGTCCAAGCTCTTTTCACATGTTGGACTTTGGGAAGCACATGAGGCTTACATGTTCTGTTAACTCAAATTCCAGTGGAAATGATAAAGTAGTAAACCCATAACAATTACTATGTGTTAGGCACTGATAGATATAGATAGATATAGGTATGATAAAGATATAGATATAGATAGCTATATAATTATGTGCTGCCGCATAAGGATGTTTCAGCAAAAACAGGTCACATTTATGACCATGGTCCCATAAGATTATAATGGAGCTACAAAATTCCTATTGCCTAGTGATGTCACTGTAGCTGTCATAACATCATAGCACAATTACTCATATTTGTTGTGGTGCTGGTGTAAAAAAACCTACTATGCTGCCAGTTTTATAAAAGTATAGCACATACAACTATGTACAGTACATAATATTGGATAATGATAATAAACTACTATGTTACTGGTTTATATATTTACCATACTATACTTTTTATTGTTATTTTAGGATGTACTTCTACTTATTAAAAAAATGTTTACTGTAGGGCCGGCCCGGTGGCGCACTGGAGAGTGCGCCGCTTGGGAGAGCGGCCACGCTCCTGCCGAGGGTTCGGATCCCATGTGGAGACTGGTTCCCGCTTACTGGCTGAGTGTGGTGCGGGCGCAACACCGAGGGTTGCGATCCCGTTGCAGGTCCCCGGTATGGGCGTGACACCGAGGGTTGCAATCCCGTTACTGGTCAGTAAAAAAAAGACAAAAAAAAGGACCAAAAAAAAAAGTTTACTGTAAAACAGTATATCATGTTATGCCAGCAGCACATTGCATCATTTTCTTTATTGCTTGATTTAATCTGATGTTGTTTTGTTCATCACGGCCCCTAAGCATATAAAATCCATTGCTAGTGTTGCCAGGAAGAGGCCACATTGAGTGATTGACCTGAAAACAAAATTAAAAGTGATTAAGAACTAGGAGAGTGGAAAATCAGTGACAGTTAATGCTCATTACTCAGGCATGTTCCATTCCACCACAGCTACAATTTTGAAGAACAAGAATAAAATGACAGAAGTTTTAAATGATCTTTTTCATAGAAGGAAAGTAGACGAACAAAAATTCGAGAAGTGGCTATATTAGATATAAAGAAACTTCTAATGGCCTGCATTAAAGACCAGAAACAGAAGTGTATCCCTCTCAGCACCATGAAGATCTAGGCCAAAGCAAAAAGTTTGTCTGAAATGTTGAAACAAAAGACTGGACCTGACTATGATGTTAAATTTACTGCTAGCTCTATGTGATAAAAATGATTCCAGAATCATTATTCATTACATAATGTGAGTGTCAGTGGTGAGTCTGCAAATGCTGATGTGAAGGCAGCTGAAGAATTTTGGGGAACTCTCGATGAGCTGATGGTGGAGGAAGATTACTTGCCAGAGCAAATCTTTAATATGGATCAGTCCTCTCTGTTCTTGAAATGGATGCTTCAAAGGAATTTGCTCCGCAAGGAGGTCAATTCAATGCTAGATTTCAAGGCTTTTAGGGACAAGATAACAGTGTTGCTTGAGGAGAATGTGCAGGCTACAAATTGAAACTTTTTGTGATCTGGCACAATGAGAAGCCCAGGACATTCAAGCATGTCAATAAGCACACACTGCCAGTGTACTACAGGAGCAAATAAGAAGGCTTGGATCACCCCAACTTCTCTTCCAGGATGCCCTCCACAATTAGTATGCCAGCAAAATGGGTAAGTACTGTTTGGAGAATAACATACCTTTCATGATTTTTCTTATTTTTGATAGTCCTCCCCAACATTCTCCTCTTTATTGGTGATCTTCATCCCATATCAAAGTGGTGATTCTCCCTCCAAACATTATCTCTTTGATCCAACCAATGGATTAAGGAGCTATAGCAGCTTTTAAGGCCATCTGCTTGACTCTTGCCCATGCTGTCACTGCAACCAAGGAAGACACTGAAATACACAGATGCAATTTTAGAAGGATTACAACATCTATGACTGCATTGAGAACCCTGTGGGGACTTGGAGTGGTGTCACCAAGTAGTGTGTGAATGGCATCTGGAAGAAGACATTCAAGAGGACTTTAAAGGATTTGCCAAAGATGATGAAGTTGCAAAAATTAGCAAAGCTGTAGTAGAGATGGCAAACAACTTAAATCTGGGTGTGGACAAGGATGACACTGAGGAACTCCTAGGAGTGGTTCTTGAGGAACTGACTTATGAGTTGTTGGAACTGAGACAGGAACACATAGCTAAAGAGGTAAGAGAACCAAAAACTGCAGAAGAAAAAAAGAAGAATCCCTATGAAAATTCACAGTTAAAGGTTTAGCAGAAACTTTTGCAGACCTCAACAAGGTTCTTAAAAAGTTTGAAAACATGGACCCCAACACCAAAATGTATATAATAATTGAGAGGAGTGTTCATGATGCATTATTTGCTTACCAGAAAATCTATGATGAAAAAAAAAAGCAAATCACAAGTGAACCATAATGGACATATTTCTGAAAAGAGTGACACCTCATCAAGAAGAGCGTTAGGCAGGTCTTTCAGGAGGTATTCCAGAAGACAAGATTGTTATCATAGGAGATGACAGCTCCATGCCTGTTACTGTCCCTGAATATACTGTCCCTGTTACTGTCCAGTGGGATAAGATGCAGAGGTAGAAGACAGTGATACCAATGATCCTGACCCTGTGTAGGCCTAGGCTACTGTGTGTGTTTGTTTCTTAGTTTTTGACAAAAGAAGTTTAAAAAGTAAAAAATGAAAATAAGTAAATTTTTTTAAAAATAGAAAACAGCTTATAGAGTAAAGGTATAAAGAAAGGAAATATATTTGTGTAGTTGTACAATGTGTTTGCATTTTAAGCTAAGTGTTATTACAAAAGAGTCAAATATTTTTAAAAAAATTTAAAGCTTATAAAGTAAAAAAAAATTACAGTAAGCTATGGTTACTTTATCATTGAAGAAGAAATTTGTATTAATTTAGTGTAGTTTAACTGTATAGTGTTTATAAAGTCTACCACAGTGTTCAATAATGTCCTAGGCCTTCCCTTCTACTTACCAGCCACTCAGTGACTCACCCAGAGCAACTTCCAGTCCTGCCAGCTCCATTCATGCTAAGTGCCCTATACAGGAGTACTATTTTTCATCTTTAAAACTGTATTTTAACTGTATCTTTTCTATGTTTAGATACACAAAGTTGCCTGCCGTATTCAAAACAGTAACATATTGTACAGGATTGTAGCCTGGGAGCAATAGGCCTATACAATGTAGCCTAGGTGTGTAGTGGCAATACCATCTAGGTTTGTGTAAGTACACTCTATGAGTTCACACAATGACAAAATTGCCTAACAATGCATTTCTCAGAACGTATCCCCATCTTTAAGTGACGCGTGACTGTATGCACACATCTGTATGTGTAAATAGCCTCTTTTAATCCTCGAAATAACTCTATTAGGTTGTTACTTATTATCCCTATTTTATAAATATAAAAACTGAAGTATAGAGAGGTATAACTTGCCCAAGTCCACACAGCAGAGCACAAATGTAGGCAAACTTCAGAATTTGTACATGTAGCCACTGTATTTTATTGCCTATGTAACTAAATAAACACATAGTTTCTACCCCTCTGACAGAACTAGAAGCTGTGGCCGAGTACCATTCACAGATCAGCACCAGTGAGAAATTCTTGCCACAGCTGGTACAACTGAGATTAGATTCCAAAAACAGATGGGTCAATGTGCAACAACCTTTCTGTGGAAAAGCAGGATAACTATAAAGTCAGGAAAATAGACTCTGGTAGCAATTAGCTGACACCCCCTCACTCTGAGGTTAAGTTTAAGCTGCAGGGTCCTTTGGAGACACACAATTCTTCTTGACTCTGGAAATTGATAAGATATAGATCCCACCAGAGGTGCATAAATCCCAGGTATCAGTCCTCCACTGGGAGTCATACTGAGCAGAGAGCAATTCCTTTTAAGTCTAGCTCTTTCAGTGAGCACTGACAACAAGCCCAGAAAACAGAGACTAACACATTTCTCTGGTTCCAACTGCCTCCTCACTTCTCTCAGGCATCTGGATCTCAGTAGAATAAAGCAAAATTACTGTAAATATTATTTTTTCATTTATTCTCCTTACTAAATTTGGTTTCCAAGCTACACAAATCTTCTATCTAAATATAAACCAAAATAGGCAAGCACAGCCTACTTTATGAAAGAAGCTGCTAACAGTGAAAAAGCACTAATTTCATAAGAAGATATGGCATTTAATAGAAAGCAACTTTCTGAGTCAAAAACACATTTCTGAAGTATAATTATTACCAAAAATAAAAATCATTTTAGAAAACTTCTCATGCATATTCTTTAAGTATTTTCTGTCCAAAATAAAAGTTGAGCTCATATTTTTAAAACCCACTTAAATGATTAAATAAATTTAATAGGATAAATTCTGTACTCCAGAAAGAAGCCATAGAATATCACCCAAATATTGACATTTCAAGAGACTGAATTAATATAAATGAAACCAGAGTGACAGATGGAACAATCAGCTGAAGAGAATAATGAACCTGCCTGAAGATGTGTTGGAACTAAAGGTAAAACGCAAAGACCTCACTTATGGTTGTTCATAGTGGACTTTACATAAAAATGCTGTCTCATGACGGCATGGGTTCAAAAATCTAGGTTTTTGAAATCCA